>NW_025920313.1:0-177721 GCF_902686445.1 Sciurus carolinensis | reverse complement strand
TGGATACATGTTGTTTCTCTGTCTGTAAATGGCGTAAAGGCATACCATCTGTGCAATCATAAATTTACATAGGGTAATGTTGTTTGATTCATTCTGCCATTATTTCCCTTCCCCCCTACCCCTCCCACCCCTCCCCTCCATCTATACAGTCCTTCCTTCCTCCATTCCTGCCCCCCTCCCTAAACCCAACTCCAACCCCAACACTAACCCTTCCCACCCCCATTATGTGTCATCATCCACTTATTAGCGATATCATTCTTCCTTTGGTTTTTTGAGATTGGCTTATCTCACTTAGCATGATATTCTCCAGTTTCATCCATTTGCCTGCAAATGCCATAATTTTATCATTCTTTATGGCTGAGTAATATTCCATTGTATATATATACCACATTTTCTTTATCCATTCATCAATTGAAGGACATCTAGGTTGGTTCCACAATCTGGCTATTGTGAACTGAGCAGCTATGAACATTGATGTGGCTGTATCTCTGTAATATGCTGATTTTAAGTCCTTTGGGTATAGGCCAAGGAGTGGGATAGCTGGGTCAAATGGTGGTTCCATTCCAAGTTTTCTAAGGAATCTCCACACTGCTTTCCAGAGTGGCTGCACTAATTTGCAGCCCCACCAGCAATGTAAGAGTGTACCTTTCTCCCCACATCCTCGCCAACACCTGTTGTTGCTTGTATTCTTGATAATCGCCATTCTAATTGGGGTGAGATGGAATCTTAGGGTGGTTTTGATTTGCATTTCTCTTATTACTAGAGATGTTGAACATTTTTCCATATGTTTGTTGATTGCTTGTATATCTTCTTCTGTGAAGTGTCTATTCATTTCTTTAGCCCATTTGTCAATTGGATTATTTACATTCTTGGTGTAGAGTTTTTTGAGTTCTTTATAGATTCTGGAGATTAGCGCTCTATCTGAAGTATGATTGGCAAAGATTTTCTCCCACTCTGTAGGCTCTTTCTTCGCATTGCTGATAGTTTCCTTTGCTGAGAGAAAGCTTTTTAGTTTGAATCTATCCCAGTTATTAATTCTTGCTTTTATTTCTTGTGCTATGGGAGTCCTGTTGAGGAAGTCTGGTCCTAAGCCGACATGTTGAAGCTCTGGACCTACTTTTTCTTCTATAAGATGCAAGGTCTCTGGTCTGATTCCGAGATCCTTAATCCATTTTGAGTTTAGTTTCGTGCATGGTGAGAGATATGGGTTTAGTTTCATTCTGTTGCATATGGATTTCCAATTCTCCCAGCACCATTTGTTGAAGAGGCTATCTTTTCTCCATTGCATATTTTTGGCCCCTTTGTCTAGTATGAGAAAATTGTATTTATTTGGGTTTGTGTCCGTGTCCTCTATTCTGTACCATTGATCCACCTTTCTATTTTGGTACCAATACCATGCCGTTTTTGTTACTATTGCTTTGTAGTAGAGTTGAAGATCTGGTATTGCGATACCCCCTGCTTCACTCTTTCTGCCAAGGATTGCTTTAGCTATTCTGGGTTTTTTATTCTTCCAGATGAATTTCATAATTGCTTGCTCTATTTCTGTAAGGTACATCATTGGGATTTTAATTGGAATTGCATTGAATCTGTATAGCACTTTTGGTAGTATGGCCATTTTGACAATATTAATTCTTCCTATCCAAGAACATGGGAGATCTTTCCATCTTCTAAGGTTTTCTTGAATTTCTTTCTTTAGTGTTCTGTAGTTCTCATTGTAGAGGTCTTTCACCTCTTTTGTGAGATTGATTCCCAAATACTTTATTTTTTTCGAATGCTATTGTGAATGGGGTAGTTTTCCTAATTTCTCTTTCTGAAGATTCATCGCTTATGTATAAAAATGCCTTAGATTTATGTGCATTGATCTTATATCCGCTACTTTACTGAATTCACTTATGAGATCTAAAAGTTTTCTGGTGGAATTTCCTGGTTCCTCTAAGTATACCATCATATCATCAGCAAATAGGGATAGTTTGAGTTCTTCTTTTCCTATTCATATCCCTTTAATTTCTTTGGTCTGTCTAATTGCTCTGGCTAGAGTTTCAAGGACGATATTGAATAGAAGTGCTGAAAGAGGGCATCCCTGCCTTGTTCCAGTTTTTAGAGGGAATGCTTTCAGTTTTTCACCATTTAGAATGATATTAGCCATGGGTTTAGCGTAGATGGCCTTTACAATGTTAAGGAATGTTCCCACTATCCCTATTTTTTCTAGTGTTTTGAGCATGAAGGGGTGCTGTATTTTATCAAATGCTTTTTCTGCATCTATCGAAATAATCATGTGATTCTTGACTTTAAGTCTATTGATATGGTGAATGACATTTATTGATTCCTGATGTTGAACCAACCTTGCATCCCTGGGATGAAACCCACTTGATCATGGTGCACTATCTTTTTAATATGTTTTTGTATGCGATTTGCTAAAATTTTGTTTAGAATTTTTGCGTCGATGTTCATTAAGGATATTGGTCTGAAATTTTCTTTCCTTGATGTGTATCTGCTTGGTTTAGGAATCAGGGTAATATTGGCTTCATAGAATGAGTTTGGGAGAGTTCCCTCCTCTTCTATTTTCTGGAATACTTTGAGAAGTATTGGAATGAGCTCTTCTTTAAAGGTTTTTTAGTACTCGGCTGAGAACCCATCTCGTCCCAGACTTTTCTTTGTTGGAAGGCTTTTGATGACTTCTTCTATTTCATTACATGAAATTGGTCTATTTAAATTGTGTATGTCCTCCTCGTTCAGTTTAGGTAATTCATATGTCTCTAGAAACATGTTGATGTCTTCGAAATTTTCTATTTTGTTGGAGTATAGATTTTCAAAATAGCTTCTATTATGTTTTGTATTTCAGTCGTGTCTGTTGTGATATTTCCTTGTTCATTCCGAATTTTAGTGATTTGGGTTTTCTGTTGTCTTCTCTTTGTTAGTATGGTTAAAGGTTTATCAATTTTGTTTATTTTTTCGAAGAACCAACTATTTATTTTGTAAATTTTTTGTATTGTTTCTTTCGTTTCAATTTCGTTGATTTCAGCTCTCAGTTTAACTATTTCCTGTCTTCTACTACTTTTGGTGTTGGTCTGTCCTTCTTTTTCTAGGGCTTTGAGCTGTAGTGTTAGGTCGTTTATTTTTTGAGTTTTACTTCTTTTATTCAATGCGCTCCATAAAATAAATCTTCCTCTAAGTACTGCTTTCATAGTGTCCCAGAGATTTTGATATGATGTTTCTTTGTTCTCGTTTACCTCTAAGAATTTTTTAATTTCCTTCCTAATATCTTCTGTTATCCATTCATCATATAGTAGCATATTGTTTAATCTCCAGGTGTTGGAGTAGTTTCTGTTTTTTACTCTTTCATTTATTTCTAACTTCAATCCATTATGATCTGATAGAATACAAGGTAGTGTCTCTATCTTCTTGTATTTGCTGACATTAGCTTTGTGGCATAATATATGGTCTATTTTATAGAAGGATCCATGTGCTGCTGAGAAGAAAGTGTATTCGCTCTTGGTTGGATGGTATATTTTATAAATGTCTGTTAAGTCTAAATTATTGATTGTGTTATTGAGATCTATGGTTTCTTTGTTCAATTTTTGTTTGGAAGATCTGTCCAGTGGTGAAAGATGCATGTTAAAATCACCTAGTATTATAGTTTTATGGTATATTTGGTTTCTAAAATTGAGAAGGATTTGTTTAACATATATGGATGAGCCACTGTTTGGGGCATAGATGTTTATGATTGTTATATCTTGCTGATTTATGCTTCCCTTAAGCAGTATGAAATGTCCTTCTTTATCCCTTCTGACTAACATTGGCTTGAAGTCCACATTATCTGAAATGAGGATGGATACTCCAGCTTTTTTGCTGAGTCCATGTGCATGGTATGTTTTTCCCCATCCTTTCACCTTTAGTCTATGGGTGTCTCTTTCTACGAGATGAGTCTCTTGCAGGCAACATATTGTTGGATCTTTCTTTTTAATCCAATCTGCCAGTCTATGTCTTTTGATTGATGAATTCAGGCCACTAACATTCAGGGTTATTATTGAGATATGATTTGTATTCCCAGTCATTTGGTTCATATTTAAAATTTTTGACACATCTTGGTTCCTCCTTTATTTGACAGTTCCTTTAGGATAATTCCTCCCTTTGTTGATTGCTTCTTTGTTTTTTATCTCTTCCTCATGAAATATTTTGCTGAGAATGTTCTGTAATGCTGGCTTTCTTTTTGTAAATTCTTTTAGCTTTTGTTTATCATGGAATGATTTTATTTCATCATCAAATTTGAAGGTAAGTTTTGCTGGGTATAAGATTCTTGGTTGGCATCCATTTTCTTTCAGAGCTTGAAAAATGTTGTTCCAGGCCCTTCTAGCTTTTAGGGTCTGGATTGAAAAATATGCTGATATCTGTATTGGCTTCCCCCTGAATGTAATTTGGTTCTTTTCTCTCACAGCCTTTAAGATTCTGTCTTTATTTTGTATGTTAGGTATTTTCATTATAATGTGCCTTGGTGTGGGTCTGTTGTAATTTTGTGTATTTGGAGTCCTATAAGCCTCTTGGACTTGATTTTCCATTTCATCCTTCAGATTTGGGAAATTTTCTGATATTATTTCTTCAAATAGATTGTTCATTCCTTTTGTTTGTTTCTCTGAGCCTTCCTCAATCCCAATAATTCTCAAATTTGGCCTTTTCATGATATCCCATAGTTCTTGGAGATTCTGTTCATGATTTCTCACCATCTTCTCTGTTTGTTCAACTTTGTTTTTGAGGTTAAATATTTTGTCTTCAATATCTGAAGTTCTGTCTTCCAGCTGTTCTATCCTATTGGTTATGCTTTCTATGGAGTTCTTAATTTGGTTTATTGTTTCCTTCATTTCAAGGATTTCTGTTTGGTGTTTTTTCAATATCTCTAACTCTTTATTGAAATGATCTTTTGCTTCCTGAATTTGCTCTGTTAACTGTCAATTGGTGCGATCACTCAATGCCTGCATTTGCTCTTTCATCTCATCGTTTGCTTCCCTAATCATTTTAATTATGTACATTCTGAACTCCCTTTCTGTCATTTCTTCTGCCATGCTGTCGTTGGATTTTATTGATGTAACATCTAGATTTGTTTGGTGCATTTTCTTCCCTTGTTTTCTCATATTGTTCAGGAATCAGTTGGTCATTAAGATATTGCAGATTTCCTCTATCAACTTATAATGTCCCTGAAGATTGCTAGTATATCCCCTCTTATCCTTCAGTAGCCTGAAGTCTTGGAGGAGGTTGATAATGAAGAGCTCCATGAAGAAGTTGCCTCTCTAGGGGTGGTGACCCTCAGGTGGCGTATATTCCCTGCTAGTGGGCAGAGGTGCCTCCACTTGTTGACCAATGGTCATCCAATGGGGAACTAGACTGCGGGATGAGGCAAGGCCTGTTTGTGCCTGTGTCTCTGGTTTTACCGTCCCTGTGGGAAAACCTCCCCCGGCCGGGAAGACTCACTTGGTGGGGACGTCTCGCTGGTCAGTTGCCCTCCTAGAGGTTCCCCTCAATCTACAACTACCACCTGGGCTGGGCTGTCTTCCTCTGCAATGATCCCAGGGGACCGGACCTACATCCTGGGCCTGGGAGCCTCACCCTTCGCAGGTGAGTCTTCTTAGGCTGCCTCTCCCAGAGAATCTGCCTGCCGCCCTGGAAACTTCACTCCGCCCCTAGGCGTGTCTCTGTGCGGCTCTTCCAGCAAGATGCCACCTAGCTCCTGGGACCCTACTCTGCACCAATCGACTGGCTATGCAGCCCCTCCTCTGAGCCACCACCTGGAGCCCCGTACAATAGCTCTGAAACCCAGAGACCCGCCACACACCTCCTCCTCCGGACAGCTGCCCGGTTTCCGACGCAGTCACTAGGAGCCCAAACAACTCACTTCGGGTCTCCTCCTCCCGCCAACCACCCATAGCCCTAGGCAGTCACTCCAAGTCCAAGTGACCCACCCTGTTCCTCCTCCTCCTCCTTGGGGTAGCCCCCCAGGTGTTCAGGAGCGGTGGCTCCGAGACCAAGTGACTCACCACGCTCCTCCTCCAGGCAGGCCACTGGTGTTCAAGAGTGGTCGCTTTTAGTCCAATCAACTCACCACTCGCCTCCTCCTCTGGCAACCACCTGTGGCTCTGATGCAGTCACTCCTAGACCAAGCGTCCCACCACTCTCCTCCTCCAGGCAGGTCACCAGTGTTCTGGAGCAGTTGTTCTGAGTTCAAACAGCTCACCACGAAGCTCCTCCTCTGGCAACAGCCTGTGGCTCTGATGCAGTCACTCCTAGACCAAGCGACCCGCCAGGCTTCTCCTCTTCCTCCGGGCAACCCCCCGGTGTTCAGAAGCAGTCATTCTGTGTCTAAACAGCTCATCATGCAGCTCCTCCTCAGGCAGCTGCCTGGAGCCCCAGTGGTTGCTCGAGTCCAAGTGCTGTGCTGAGCTGCCTGCTCTACGATGATCCCAGTTGTCCGTGTTTACCGCTCCAGCGGGGGGAGTGGCGTCTCGCCGAGCAACTCCACTTCACAAATTCCCTGCGTTCGGGGGCTACCGCCCCATCCAGGATGCCTCCCCAACAGGAGAGACTCACCCGGCAGCTTTGAGTTGGTCCCAAGTCTCTCACTATCTCCTCTTTTGAATCTTGCATCCTGGAGCTACGTGAAATGCAGCCGCCCTCTAGTCCGCCATCTTGGCCCACCTGTATTATTATTTGTATGGAATTTTTATTGTGACAAATACTTGAAGAAATTAAAAAGGATCATATAATTTCTCCCCTTTTTATTTAAAAAAATACCTGGGTGCATGGCTAATTAGAGACTGTGGTTTATATTTTGGAAAGTTGTAGTTCTTGAATTCATCATTTGAAGAAACACCTGGCCAAGTTTCCTGAGATGGAGTCCCTGAATTAAAAAATATATATATATACATAGAAATTTAGACATATTCATGTAAATTATCCTTATGCACATATATATATATAGGCATTACTAAGAAAGTGCCTTAGAGAACATTTTACATTTATTAGATATTTTATTTCAACTGAAATTAAAATGATGGAAATTATAAATACTTGTTGGCTGAAAGGGACAAGACAGGAAGGAGGACCAACAAATAAGGAGATTATTGTGGGAGATGAAAGCAGCATGAGTTAAGGCATAAGGTGACAGGGATAAAGGGAAACAAATAATTCAACACTGTCTAAAGCAGGGAGAAGAGACATTATGCAGATGCAGTGTGGTGTGTGAGTGTGTGTGTGTGTGTGTGTGTGTATGTGTGTGTGTTTGTAAGAGAAGAAAAATAGGGAGGATCAAGGTAGAGACACTATCATCTAGGAGTTGTGTGAACACACAGGAGTTTAAGACACAGTCCTTCCATTAAAATCTCACAATCTAGCAAGTATTTAAAAAATATGTGAAATCTAATTTTAAATATTAAAATATTATACAGAAAGTAAAATGATATGATTGAAATTGAAAACTGTACAGTGATTTGTCAAAAAGATAAAAACAGAATTACTATGTGATCCAGCAATTCCACTTCTAGATCTAGACCCAGAAGAAGTGAAAGCACAATCTTGAACAGATATTTGTATGCTCACATTCATAGTAGCATTGTTTACAGAAGTTAAAATACAGAAGCGACTCCATTTTTCTTTGATAGATGAATCAATAAACAATCTGTGGCACACATGTAAATGTCTGAAAAGAAAGTTTAGATATTTAAATTGACAAACATGGAACTACTGCAATTTGAACTTGAATTTTAAGTTTTGGGTTATCTTTTACTGAGAGAAAGTAACACTACTTTGAAAACAAACATAAGCCAATATGAATAAAACAATGAGTATCCATAAAAATATAAAGTCATGGTCTATAACAATGAGAGTACATGAGAAGACATGATTGTGACATATAAACCTTTTCTTCTCAGTAGTAGAAAATTTTCTTACTCATTTGTGTATGTTAAGTGAATATGAGAATGCCCTTAACATGAAGTACACATTGGTCTAGTGGTGATCATGACAAAAACAATGGAACTTGCTTTAAAGATTATGCAGTAAAAAAAATAGATTACATAAGTGTACTGACTCTAAATTAATTGTTTTAAAGGTGAAAATTTACTATACATTATAAGGAATGACTTGTAAAGTATACATGAAAAATTTAAAGAACCACTCTTCAGAGAATAAAATTTAATGACATTAGAATATGCTAAATCTGTTTTTCTAAAAAGAGTAACAGGTTGGTAATAATTAACTGTGTATTTCAGCTAGTGGAGGAGATTGTGAATGTTCCCAACACAAAAAAAAATGAATATTTAAGATGATAGATATGCCAGTTACTCTCATCTGTTCAGTACACATATATACATACATTGAAATGTCATTATACTCAATAAATATGTAAAATTATTTGTCATTAAAAATAAATTTATATATGAAGAAAAAACATTATTTAATTATCATATTGTAATTATGAAGATAAATTTGAATAATCAGTCTCTAATATAAATAGCACCACTGAATTCCACCCATGCAAGCAAGTGGAGAATTCAAACAAAAGGCAGTTACATTAGTGAACTATCAGATCCTAATGCAAAGAGTAAAGCATACTGCAAAACCCATTCTAATAATTTCCAACCTCAAGGATTTAATGATTACACCTGAATAGTTATTATTATAATTAATACATTTTTAAATGAAATTTTTAGAAAAATTTGCTTGCATTTGTATCTGTTGAGCACAAGATTAACATTAGATATAATCACTAGCTTATTTACATGCTCTCCAGGGGAAATTATTCAGAGGACAGAAGACAAAACTCATTTATTTAACATTTACCAAGCACAATGTTAGGTGCTGAGCATACAGTGAAGAAGACAGACATGATCCCCGCTTTCATGAATTCAAAATCTAGACTGAGTTGCACCTTATTTTGAATATTTTAAAACTTTAAAAGTTGCATAAAAACATATAATATCTAAAAAATACAATGAATTTTATATTTTAACAAAATATAAAAGCTTTCTTAATTCTGCTTTCCAGACAAAAGATGATCATTTTTCTGATATGCCATCATTCTAAGAAAATATTTCATTTTTTTGACAGTCCAAGCAAATTCCTATTCAGACTGCTCTTACAGCAAAAGCACATGAACACTAAAAATATACATACATAAGATAAATTGCAACTTGTAAAAGGTCTTCCTATAATTCAGTGTACTTTGTAAGCAGTAGCAAGTGCAACAAGAGATTTCTAGGTGACTTTGTTTCTACCAACATAATTCATGCATCACAGTCATGACACTGTATTAATAAGCTGGAGATACATTTCCAAATTAGCTTTAGAACAAGTGAAGAATATGCTGAGTTTCTACAGGTGCCATTTTAAAGGCGAGTACATGTTGAAAAACACTGTGGACAGCAAGAGGTTACTTCAAACACCCATTTCTCTCCCTGTGAGAATTACTGAATTGCTCTATTTGACAGCAATAGGTTTTACTCCTTGACATGTGGGGACAGAAAAGATAGAAAACCTCAATTTTACTGGCCATTTTATTTTTACAAAAATTATCTGTATAGGAATGAGGAATCCACACAGTGGGAAGAAATAAGCACTTCTAATATACCTAATTTCATATTTTAATATAATGACACAAATGATCATATATAGAATTTCATTCTATTTATGTTACACTTAAAAGTCTCATAAAACTTGTACTGGGTATGTGATTATTTTAAATGCAACAAAACTCTGATGAATCCTGACTATCAGCAAATAAGATTTCCCATTAGTTTAATATTTAACTGTGTGAAGATTATACTTCATTTATTATCAAATATGTATAAGTATTACATAGCACTCCCTAATCCAGTAATCAGTATCTTTAATATGAGATATGATTACTAAATATAAAATGGTATCCTGGATGGGATTCTGAGACAAAAATGGTTGGTAGTAAAAAACTAGTAAAATTTGAATAAAATGTGGAGTTTAGTAAAGAGTAATGTACCAATATCGGTTCCTTACTTATGTGAAACGTATTAAGGTAACATTCTACAAATAGAAATAACTGGATGTATGGTAAAATCACCATTTTTACGTTGTAATTCCTTTGCTAATCTAAAATTAAAACAGTTTATTTAAAAAGAAAGTCAATGGGAAAGATGAAGTTAAGAAATGGAGACTGAATATAAAAGAGTTTTATAGGTATAATGGATATTCCATTAACCCTGAGAAGATGAGATGGGACAAAGAGGCAACATGATTGAAAAGAAGAGAGCAAGCGCAGACATATTTTCATAATAGTTATTTAGAAACTGGGGAGTTTCAGATTCACAGCATTTGTTCTATTATGTAGAAGAGATAAACTCCTTGCTTAGAGTAAGACAGTGTATTATGCAAAACAGAGGATCCACTTGAAGTTGATGATCATGAATTTATAGATCCCATCAGCCTTCCTTGACATCCCCCCAGAAAAAATAAATTCTAGGATTCATTTTCTTAATTCCCATGTAAGTTGAAAGGTATGTTATCCATGGAAATTGAACTCTTAATACATGTGAAGATTATTTGTTTTTACCCACCTGTTTTCCATCCATTCCTAACCTCACCCTTGTTCTTCAAATATAAAGTCTAAGATTCAGATTTCTATAATGAAGAATAGACCTCACTGAGGAAAAAAACCCTAATTTTAGATACATAATAAATATAGCATCTATGTAAACTTGAATTCTAAGTGTTTTAAAAAATAATTTTTCCCAATCTTTTTTCACTATCCCTTTCATTTGCCTACTTCCCACCTTCAAATGTAATCACAAGGTAAAGATTTTTCATTTTGAAAAATAATTTTGAGTATATATTAAAAACAATCTCCTTAATAATGTAAATGATAACAAAAGGGATGCATGGATAGAAACTAAAATATAGCTGGCATGATTATTCTGAAACTTATATACCATTTCAAAATCAAAAAGCATGGGAAACAGATAGGAACAGACAACAATAATAAAAACCCTAATCACTAAGCATTCATAATAGGGTTTTACATAGACTGCTGCAAGAGACAACTCTTTTTAAATGATAACTTTGAGAACTGCACATAGGGGACAGAGCTAATTGGTAGAGTGCTTACTTAGTATGCTGGAGACCCTGGATTTGATAATCCCCCCAAAAAGCTATCACAAGGTATCAAATCATTCTTTCCCTCCTAATCTAAACAAACATAATTCAGAATTCATCTGAGTACAAATCTTTTATAAAAATTGATAGCCAAAGAAAACTTTAGACCAGAAAATCAAGTGACAAAATATATTTTAAAATGTTTTAAGCAGTGATGTGCAAAACAATGATAATCACAAACATGTACCAAAATCAAGTTGGTTACACTTTGTCAATGTGCTCAGAGTGTATACAGAATAGTCATTATACACTTTAGAATATCTAATAAAAATAGAAGCTTTTGTGAATAAAAAAATCCCATGATATAATATATGGAAAGGAAAGAAACAGCTGTGAGAACCTCAGAAGTCATCATCATCAATTGTTCCTCCCTCAGGCACAAAGTTTAGTTGGTTACCAGGTCCTGTCTATTTTCTCTAAGCATGACCTTGAGGTTCTGTGTTCTACTTTCTATTTCCATATGATGGCCACACCATACCTAATTTGGAATAAATTCCTAATTCATTTACATGCCTCTTGTCTATCTCTCCCCATAGTTCATTGACTCTACTTTTCCTGAAACTACTATTTGAAAGAAAAATGTGATCATGTCAGCCCTTGTTTAAATAAAGACTTTTTATTACATGGGATGTTCATACTCCTTAACTGGATATCTCTTCCTTTTTTATAATCTGGTTTAGCCTATCTTTTCAAATTCTAATTTTAAAATAAATCATTACATATCAATCCTTCTTCTCTGTTATAATTTCCCTAACATAACATACACATTCCTATCTCTGAGTTTATTGCATAAAATTTACACTGCTTAGAATGCTCTTTGTTCATAGACTTATTTCAAATTGACAAATTCCTACCCATCTTTTGAGGACCATGTCAAGTGCTTCCATCTCTGAAGACTTATGATTTGCAGACTACTTACTTTTTGCCCATTTTATTCATTACAATACTTTATATATAACCTTAGTGGAGAACTCTAGTCATTCAAAAGACATAATATGCAATCACCTGAACTTATGTCAAAGATCAAAGTGCACCAGAAAAAGTTGTCCTTTCTAGGATAATTGCTACATTCTAGAAGATGTTTGTAAGAGATAAAGCTGACAAAGTTCCTTTATGTAGAATGTAAAGAATTCCTATAAATCAGTAAAGAAAAGGTACAAAAACAAGTAGGAAATAGACAACAGACTTGGGCAATTAATCTACAAAAGAAGATACCTAAATGGCCAACAAACATATTTAAGTGTTCAACATAGACAATGAAATGCAAAATAAAAGCACTATGTGACCACTATTTTACCAGAAAAGTAAAAATTAAAACAGAA
The DNA here is from genome assembly GCF_902686445.1 of Sciurus carolinensis. Classification (NCBI taxonomy): domain Eukaryota; kingdom Metazoa; phylum Chordata; class Mammalia; order Rodentia; family Sciuridae; genus Sciurus; species Sciurus carolinensis. The sequence continues at coordinate 165,233 of NW_025920313.1, read as the reverse complement.
AAAGACAGCCTCAAAAAGTGGCAAGAAGACCAATCAGAACTATCATACATTGATTTTGGAAGTACAAATCAGTACAACTACTTTGGAAAACTCTTTTTATATTTTCTAGGAAGGCTGAACATATATATACAATATGATCCTATAATTCCACTCCTAGGTATGAAATGCTTACATATGTTAAGAAAAAAACATTCACAGGAATAGTTTTAGAACTATCTGATAATAGTAAAACACTGAATAGAAGCAAAATGACCATGAACAGAAGTGAAAAATTGTCATGCACTAAAAATTACAATATACTTATACAGTAAAACTGCATGCAATAAAAAGAAATGAAATATCACTATATTCAAAAACATAGATAAAACTCATAAACTTAACACAGCAAAAGGAACCAACCACAAAAAATGCATACTGTACACTTTCATACATATCAAGATACAAAGCATATAGTACATATGTGTATGCACATATATACAAACTGTACAAATAATATACATGTCCTTGTCTATGTAAATTTTTGAAAATAAATTTCTATACTGAATTACACAAAGTTCAGTGGTTTAAATAAGAATAATCAGTAAAGATTTATTAAGCATTTTAAAGGTAATTAAGAATGTGTACTTTTGAGAAAAATAAAGTTCCAGGTATTAAAATATACTATAAAAGAATATGGTCAAAATAGTATAATACATGCAAGTAAAACTAATCTTAGATATAAAGAGACAGGGATCATGGCTACAGGTGAGGGGTATTAAATGAAAAGAAAGGTAACAGAAGGGTCTTTCTGGGATTTGTAAAATTTTATTGAACTGCATATTACTCACACAGGTATGTTAACACTGCAGATATTCCAAGAGTTGTAGGGTGATGGTTTAGGTACTTCATTGGATAATCTATATTTATTAACAAATGTTCATTGCATCTAGTACAGTGCATCTAAGAAGATATATATGGTACATATTCTGCATATCTAGAAAATATCAATAAAATTTACCAATAGTAAAATATAACATAGCTTAAATACCATTCCAATATGGATGCATGTTAAGGGTCCCAATAAACCCTTAAGAATGGAAAATGATAAAACCCAGAAGTTTTACATAATATTAAGTTAAGTGCTTGTGTTTTAGCTAATTGACAGAGCTAGCTTGTGCAAATTTGAGTGTTCAATTCCCATAATTGCCAAAAATTTAAAAGGTTTACATTCAGATAAAAGAAAAGCAGATCTGATGATGCAGGTAGGACACCAAAAACTTACTAAGAAAGCTCTATGAGACCTCGAGCTCAATTGTTGATCAAATGGTGTACTGCTGATCTGAAAATTTTCCAGATATCCATCAGGTATTCTGTTAATCATTTCTTTAAAACTTACAAAAAGAAAAAAAAATTAATCAAAATCAAAAAAGACAGGGCATTTGAATTTTGATTCATGTACTTTAGAGTAGTATTTTGTAGCAAAAATTAGCTGAATTTAACTCTAGTTTAAAAGTTACCTACATTGATTATATTTAATATATTGAAGGCAAAATAATTACTACTGTAAGCAATGGTACATGATGCAGGTTTTACAGAAATGATATAAGACAAATTGAACTTGGTTATTTTGGGCTCATTCCATTAGTAAATTTATGTCAAATTTACTTTGAAATTATTATGCCATTTGGTAGGAACAGGCAGATATAATAACATGTGAACAATATAAATAATTAAATAAGTAGATTTTATTATTTTAAGTACAACATGTGAAAGAAAATTAAAATGTTTTCTTCTTGCTGTTAATAGAGATAAAAGCTGTCCTATTTCATTTAACTATAGAATGTGGGCTGAGACAAACTTCAAGGAGAAACTTGCCTCTATCATCACATAAAGAAATGTAAATTCTATAAAATGAAATCCTTTTATAATAAAATCATGAAAAACAAAAGAGATAAGAAAGGAACTGTGTAAATATTTACTGAGATAAAAGACTTAAATACAGATATATACCATATTCCAAATGGTTAGACTAAATGATATAATAGTGGTTATCATAATATTAATTTTAATATTTTATATAGCCTAAATCAAATATTAAGATTATTTTTGCCAAAAACAATAAAATGCCTAAAACTCATCTAGAACAACAAACAAAAAAATCTCCAAAAAAATATTAAATAAGATTGCATGCTCTTCAACTTACCATGGGGTTATGTCCTGATAAACAAATTCTAAGATGAAAATATCATTAAGTTGGAAATGCATTTAAATATACCTAACTCACTCAATATCACAGTTTAGCAACACAGAATTCTGTAGAGTACTGTAGTTTAGTCCTGTGGCTTCATGGGTAACTGGGAGTTGTGATACTGCATCACAAAGTAGTATCATACTGCATATTGCCAGTCAGGGAAATGATCAAAATTCAAAATGTGAAGTATGGGTTCTTATAAATGTGTATTGTTTTTTCAGCATTGTAAAGTTGAAATCATCAGTTAGGTCATAATGAATCAGAAATAAATCATGTGTATATATGCAAAGGGAGGAATGAAAAAATAAATTGTTCTAGATCCTAAAATGAATTAAACTAAATATATATATATAATCTAATGCATGTCACCTTTGGGGGGAAATATATAATTCAATGAAAGAATTAGATGATCTACATATAGACCCAAATGCTCAGATCTTTTACACCTGTGAAAAAATCACATATATCATAAAGAAAACTAAGGACAATTTTATTATTATTTTGATATATCTATATAATTACACAAATATCAAGTTGATCTCAAGAGTTGAAAGTGTTAATTTATTACAGAAAACACTGATATTGTTTTCTTTAACTCACTCAAAAACAAACTTTTAACAATAAAGATATAATCAACCAGCAAGACAGATACTCTAATCTTCATTGTCTCTACAGCTACAAGAAAAGAAACAAACTTCTATTTTTTAAGATTTCATTTTTTAGAGAAAAATATTAATATACAGTATATACTGAAATGATATTACTCATAATTTCTGTCTTCAAAGTTATAACATCCCATTGATATAAAAGGAAATATGTTGCATAACTTACATGGAGAAAAAATTTACTATATACAATAGGGGTTTCTAAGTGCCATGAACCACAAAGGAAAAGATACTGATGCTTATAAAGCAAAGGAAAAAAATGCTGGTATCTACTTTTTCTCTTAAAATATGAATATGAATTATCCAAATGAATCTCAAAGAGATATAACTGAAATTACATTTTCTGAAAAGAGGACTCTGGTAAGGCCCTCAAGAATGATGTCAGTCTAGATTTCTGGAATTTTTTAAAAATCACTTTTCATCAACATAGAAATAAAATGAATATTGTGTAGAATATAGACTACTATGTTTAATGTGTACTTGCCTTGGAATAATAATTAGGAAAAAGGAAATATTAAGAATACAACTCACTGATATAACAGATCTCTTCATAAAAATTTTCAAATTGCTTTATTTACTTGATATATATATGTATGCATATATATGTGTGTGTTTATTTATACACAAAAACACACATATAAATGTATAAATATATTTTTAAAGTGTTACCTCCATTGAGATCCATCTATATTTATGATTTCTGAGGCAAACTCCTGTAAGTAACTGGACTTAATCAGATGACTTCCCAGAAGCCTGTTCACTCTCAACATCTGATCCCATTTTTAGATATTTGTGAACAATATTTGTATTGGAAAATGAGACAATGTTTAACTTAATAAATATTTATTTTATCTTACTGTAATTATCACTGCAGGTAAAATATAGAAAACCAACATGCATAAATCAGAGCATAACAGTCTTATAATCAGGAGCATATGTGTGCAGTTAAGAGATCAAAACATTAGGTCAAATGTCTTCAAATAGGAAGTACTAAAAAATCCTTTTACACTCTTGGATTATGAAACATTATGAAAGAACTTCCATTCAAGTCATTATCCAGAGTTGAATAAAAATTACAGCCTGGAAATATACATTTAAACTTTTAATGAATAAGAGTTACTTAAAAATAGTATTTTAAAAATTTAAATCAAGGGTCTCTACCAAATCAATGTTAAAATTAACCTTATTTCTGTATTTTTTGTCTTGGTAACTTAATACTAAAAAAGTCCAATTCATATTCATAAGCAGTTGCAAATGATAATGGAATACACTTCTATTAAAAGAGATTCTGGAGAAATTTTATGTTGACATCTATACAAAAAATTAACTTGGCAGCAAAAATTATTGTATTGGTGATTGATTCCTAATCTCTTAAAATTTGATATCAGATACATCTACAGTCACAAATATTTTCTGTCACACTTAAAAATATCAAAGAATTTAAACATACCTTATATTTCTAGCAACATTTGAAAATTTTTCTACCTCAATGAAATGTAGAACAAAATATAATGCTTAAATGTGTAAAGGTGGTTGCACAAATGTATAGGCAATACCCAGGAAGCAAATTTAACAAAAAGAGAACTGAAAGTCAAGAGTTCTTAAGCATAGACAGACTGTCACTGTCTTAGTAGGGGTTGCTGATACTAGCAGGAAAGTGCTTGGGTTTAGGTGCACAGTGGGATAAAATGTGAAGCCTTGGGTGTCTAAACTGCAACTTACTCCTTACAGAAACACCAGTTTCTTGCAAAAGAATTATGAGGTAAGTTTGGTAGTCAGACTATGAATAAAAATTGACTACTACCCGAAACAACCAAGTAATTATGTTATTAACAAATTATGATTCAAACACAACTGCTCATTGGTAGTTTTGATCCCATCAAGAAAAATAAAACAATACAGATTCATATCAGAGCTTTACTAATCTGTCAGTGGGATAAGAGATTTCTTTGCTGTAGTAGCTTTTGAGAACAAGAAGAACATTTACTTGCTCAATTTTTGTGTGATTCACTACATAGTAGCTAGAGATCCAGTAAATTTAAATTTCATCTCAATTCCTAACACTTTCTACATTGCTTTCTTAAATCTAGACCAAGAGTCCAGTACAAGAATAGAAGTTTTTGTATGGTTCCTGAACTAAACATGTTTTTTTTATTTGTTTGTTTATTTTGTTTTGGTGTTACATTTTAAATGTTACTAATCAAATAAAAGAATATGCAACAGAGATTATAGTCCACAAAACCTAAAAATGTACTAACAAGCTTCTGGATTAGACAATCAACCAACAGTCAGCCAAGTCCTGACCTGTAGTGTTTTCTGATTTCCTTTGGCAACAGTCCTCCATAGCAGACTTCACACTGTGAACATGACACTGAATGTTTAACAATGGGAAGAACATGCAGTAGCACACCATTACATGGTACTTTGCAATAAATATACCACAAAAGAAACTCTTACCACATAGATAATAATAGTAAAAAGCACTAGAACAATCAGAAACAATTACTCTTGCATATTCATTACTTTTGTTCTTGAATTTATCTTAATTATAAGTTCATATGATTCAACATTAATAATAGCCATGTTTAAGAGGCAAAATTGCTAAAAATTTAAGAATCATCTCTCAGTGTGAGCTGACTACAGCACACCATTGTGTAGGGTTACACCTAAGCAGGTAAAGGCTATACACATTACCCACAGATAAAAACTCCATGAGTTCATATTCCCAAATAGAAGGTTTCAGCATGTTGACATTGCCCATGGCAGCACTGGGATTTAAGGCAATGTATCCAGGAGTAGACAGGCTATGAAAAGGACCAATGAAAAGGACCTACATTTATTTTTGCATGCAGTGGAAGCTTCACAAACTGAAAACAGAAGATAAAGCCTTTCTCATATGCATGCTGAGATATATCAGTGATTTCAGGTAATAAAGGGTAGAGAATTTGATTGGTTATAGAATCTTGGGAGCAGAGGAGAGTGAGTAGTTAGTTCTGCAGAGTAGCCTGTTCCTCATTCTAAACAAGACCTGTGGTGGTTTTAAACCATGTCTGAAAATTATTTGGCACTTTTTTCATCAAAAGGTGGAATCTATATCCCTTCATTGTGAATTTGAACCAACTTAGTGACTTATTTGTATCTAATAAAATGCAGCAGAAGTGATAGAGGCTGGATCATAAAATGAATATAGCTTTCACATTGCTTGTTGGAAATATTAGCATTTGAAGTTTTTAGCTGCCTTGAAAGAAGTCTGACAACCCTGAGGAATGTATGCTAGGAAGAAGCTAGCATGAAGAGAGTATGTTTAGGAATTATGTCTGAAAGCCCCAGTTTAGATCCCAGTTTTGACTACCAGTCATGTTAATAAATATGTATCAGAGTATTCCAGTCTCCAGTCACCAAGACACCCCAGGCATTGCATCTTCCTCAATTGAGACATCATGGAGCTCAGATAAGCCATCTTTGCTATGCCTTGTCTAAACTCTCATTGAGAGTAATTTTACAATTTGCAAATGGCAGAAGTATAATATTTGATGCTCACAATGAGACAGTTAGGTAGGTTGGATTGGCATTATCATCACCTTCATTTTGAAGATTAAAAAACAAAACAAAAAACAAACAGGAATTTATAGGTTACCTGTTTTGAGATTATATAGCCAAGATGTGACATGCTGACATTACAATCTTGATCTTTGGACTGCAGAGTTTATGCCTTCTCTTGTTGTCTCCCATCTGGATACTGTACTTAGAATAGCCTAAGAAAATAAGATACACCCAGAATTTAAAACAAGGTCATAAAATATTGAATGAAATAAAATTGTTTTTGAGTGAATATGAGCAGTCATCTCCTGGAGAAGAAATCACAAAAGATAATTGATCTATAGATTGATGGTGATACATGAAGTTATCATTTAAAATTGAATCAATGAGAAGCATCCTAGAATTTTAATGTTATAAGGAATATAATAATGATATAATATTTTAAGAACTTATTTTTTAAAAAAATGAAATAAGACAGAATAAAACAAAAAACTTGCCATTTGTTTCCTGTCAAAGGGTGTCCTGACTGTTTAATGGTGCTCTTTCAGTCTGCTCATAAGTATGTCCTTATGATAAAGAAGAACGTCCTTCATACTAGCCCAGTTTGATGACATTGTCCCTATGATCACCTTCATTTACTCTATATTTGGCAAAGCACTTTTGGATTTAAATTTATCAGCCTAAGGAAACTGTCCTGCTTAGAAGAGAACATAAAATGAAGTTGAAGAAGCATACCATGCTCATTTGATGGATAGTATTTTTCAATGTAGAGGAACGTTAGTATTTTGATGGTCTTATTCTCTCTCTCTCATCTTAAGAGTATGCATCAGCTCCCAGGCTCATTCCTAACCCAAATAGTCAGACATCCTGTTACAGAAGTAAGACAGCCATCTCTTGAATCATCCTAAATACAAATAGGAAGTCACTGGTGACCCCTCTCTCCACCCCATCATGGGAAGCACAAAAAGGCAAGAGTTCACTCCATCTTTCATGACTTCACTATTAGGTTATTTTGGCAAACACATACCATCAGTAACTTCTCACTTCTTATCTCCCTTCCCTAAAACTTTATTTTCTGAAACTTGGAATGGACCCACCATTTGACCCAGCTATCCCACTCCTTGGTTTACACCCAAAGGATTTAAAATCAGCATACTACAGTGATGCAGCCACATCAATGTTCATAGCTGCTTAATTGACAATAGCTAGATTGTGGAACCTACCTAGGTATTTTTTAATTGATGAACAGAAAAATAAACTATGGTATATATACATAATGTAATATTACTCAGCTATAAAGAAGAATAAAATTTTGGCATTTTCTGGCAAATGAGTTGGAGAATATCATGCTAAGTGAAATAAACCAAGCCCAAAAAACCAAAGGTTGATGTTTTCTCTGATAAGTGAATGATGATATATAACAGGGAGAGGGGGAAAGAAAAATGGCAGAACTTTGGATGGTGCAGAGGAAAATGGGGCAGGGGTGGGTGAGGGAAGAAAAGACAGTGGACTGAGGCAGTATTACCCTACCCTATGTATATGCATGATTACATGAATGGTGTGAATCTACATTGCATACAACCATAGAAATGAAAAGTTGTACCCCTTTTGTGTATAATGAATCAAAATGCAGTCTGTAAAACTAAAGTGTCTGTAAAAATAAAAAATATTTTAATTCGGGCTGGGGAGATAGCTCAGTTGGTAGAGTGCCTGCCTCACAAGCACAAGGCCCTGGGTTCAATCCCCATCACTGCAAATAAATAAATAAATAAATAAATAAATAAATAAATAAAATTTTTAAATAAAAAAATAAAAATAATTTTTTTTCTCATTACTCCTCCTTTCCTTTAGATTAAATGCATTATTAACAATGAATAGGGTTTCTTTAATTCCATTCTGTAACTGGGCTTCTCAAATAGAATTTACTTCTCCTCTCTCAAATGTTTTCATATATATTTTGCACAAAGACTGCCTTGGAATATTTCATTCATGAAAGGCACAAAGTATGTAAAATATTTGGACTGATGTTCTTCAAAATAGAAGTGATTAGTTATGATGCTTCGGATGTCTAGAATGGTATGTGCTCTGTACAGGTCCTAGTGCATATGGAAGCCATTCGACTATTTGTTAAATGAATGACTCCAGAAAAAGAACACCAGACTAAAAGAAAACATACTTTCCTCAATGATGAAAAAAAAAAATTAAAGTTTCATTTGGTCTCAGATTAACAGGTCAAGTCTTTTAAGGAAAGGATTTAAACATGATACCGAAAATTTAGCTGTTTCTAAATATATTTCTGAAATTCTGCTTAAATGTTTCAATCTTGGGCTTTAAGGTCTTATTTTTAGGATACCGAGGCTTTCACTGTAATGGAAACAAGTAGTATCAGCTTCCCCGCCTTCCTCCCTCCAGGATTTAAAATTCTCGAACACCACCCCTATTCTAGTAAATCCGCAGGCCGAGTACGGAGGAAATGGCAAGAAAGTAGGAAACCGGCTGCATGGAAACCGCAGAATGGAGGGAACGTGCGAGCGAGCGCTAGGGTGGTTGGAGGGAAAGGAAACCTCCTCCTGACTGCCGGGAAGGCGCTCTTCCGGTGACGCCAAGCACTCGCGGTGACGTCACAGTCGTGACACGCGGGGGACGCCGTTGCCGTGGCGACTTCTCATCATCTCCACTCCATTCTGTGCCCCAGGCCTCGGGCTGACCTGAGATGGCCCAGGCGCCCTTCCCCCTGCTGCGCCGCCCAGGCCACCCAGGCCGCGCCTCCCCGCGTCCCCTGCGCCTCCGCCCTCGGCCTCTTCCCGCCCTCCACCTACCTTCTCCTCCCCGCCCAGCGGCGATGCTGGGACAAGGCTCTCCGTTATAAGATGGCGGAGCTGAGCGGAGGCGGCGCTGAGCGGAGGCTGCGCAGCAGGGCCAGGCTCTGTTCAACGGGGACATGGAGTCGGAGGTTGGCGCTGTGGCCTCTTCCACTATGGATCTGGCCATCATCCAGGAGGTGAGTACCAGCACCCCCTGCCCCCCTCGCCTCTACGCGCTAGGCTGACTGGTGTTCTTTTGGGGGAAAGAGACGGCGGCGGGTCTTTGGTGCCCTGGGCCACCTTCTGCCGTGGGCTCCGCGGGGTGGTTGGTGGGCATGGTCCCGGTGTCCCTCCCCGTCATATGGTTTTTTGCTTCATAAACACACAGTGGCCCCGGGGGCGGGGGTTCCCTGGCCCCTACCCCAGATGTGGGGATTGGGCGGCGAGACTCGGGTGGACCTAGAAGGTCACGCCTGGAGGGGGGGCTCAGTCCCTGCATCTCTTTGCGGCTTTAGTTATTTGGGGAGGGGGAGAGTGCGGCTTCCTCCACGTGGAGGAGGTAGGTTTACGGCCTGTCTGGGGCCCAGGATACTGCTGTGTGGTTGTGACCCGGTCTTGTGGATGGATGATGGGGCGCATCTGCCTCTCTCTGCCCTCCCTGACTCTCCTCCCACACTTTTCAGTCCGCAGTCCCTTCTTCCATTTTTGTACTTGTTTGGGGGAATTTTTTTTTTTCACCTACTTTCTCGGCGGACAGTTTTGATTTTTGATTTCGCTTTCTTACTCCCAGATTGAGCTGTTTCTGCTGCGTTTCTCATCCTGATCTCTGGTCCCTGGTAATGTTCATATGTTTGTCAAGTCCCCTGTCACTGATCCCTCATTCATAGTGTTTGTCAAGTGCCCTGTCGCTGACTGGTGTCCCCCATCCAACCTCATCTCTTGCCCTGCACATTTTTCCATTTGTCTGACCTGCCAGCTTCCTAACCTCAGCTTCCACTGAAGAACATTTTTGCAGTTCTCTTACCCTGGTCCTCTCCAGGCCCTCTGCTTCATTCCACTGCTCCCTTACATAGTTATCTTCAGGAACCCTTCTGGACACTCTAAAGATACTCACTTTCTGAACCCTGAAGCTGTCAAGATTCACTCAGGTTCCACTTGACTCATTGCACTCTTACATAATTGGCACCTTTTGACTAGTCCCTCAGTGTGCATTCACATCACTTTCTTCTTCTTCTTCTTCTTGTTTTTCTTCTTCTTTTTTAAGTAAATTTGATTTTCTTATATTGTCCTCCTTTTTGTCCTATTTTTTTTTCTTTTCCTCTTTAATTTTTGCCTCTTTTCTGTTTTTGCACTATTAAGCCTCTTGTCACCTTGTCAGGTTACTTAATTTACATTTTTATTACATAAACTGCACTGTATTCAGTACTTGGTACCTTACCACATAGAAAAATATACACTATTATACTTCACAAGTAGTAATGTAATATCTGACCTAACTGTCCTATTGACTAGATGATGTGGCTTGCTATGTAGTCTTTGCTCAGAATTCTTTTCCTTCCTACTACTTACATCTTGTTTCCCAATTCTCATAACATCTTACTCTCATTTCAGCAGTTTTCTTTTTCCTGCCTCCTCATCATTATTTTGGAATTTAGTCTAATATATTTTCTTTATTCAGTAGCAGTTTATTGTTTTTCATCCTTTTATACCATCTGTCTCTGTGCCCAGTATGTGTTCTGTACATCCTTTGATCTAGTCTAAATTTCCCCTTTTTTCTTATTTAACTTAAAATCATTTCACTTTCCAGTTTGCATTTCTGCTCGCATCACTTCCTACTAATAGCTACTCATTTGGTTCAACTGCTTGGATTCCCAGGATAAAGCTCTTCCCTTCATCCAGTTACTAGTTTATTCTGTTTCCCTTTCCTTGTTACCATTCATTCTTTCTTGTTTCCTGGATTTGGTACTTAACTTACTGAAGCTTCCTCTTGTCTTCCCCACACCTTCACATTCCTTCTTATTTATAAACATCTTTGTTCTGTTGACATGAAAATTTATTTTTAGTATACATTGTTTTCAATGGATAAATATGAGGAGTCACATCTGCTGTCCATTTTCTCCTGGAATTGAATATGCTTTTGTCTTATCAGGCACAGGTGCCTTTGGACTTTACTTAGTCTGCCCTGCATGTGTTTTTGTTGACTTGTATAGATGTTTGAAGGCTGCTACAGAGAAGAATAGATGAATTAATGAGTAAGTGTCATGAAATTGTAATTCTCTGATACACCATTGTTTACATTGAGAATTTAGTTTCAGAGTTATTGGGACACTTTACAATTTGATAGAGAAGACTTTTGTTAAGTTGAATTTCTGCCCTGCTATTTCACTTAAAAGGGCCAGGTTGTTTGGAATTCTACCTGCTGAAGAGTGCCCTAGGTTAGCACTAGGGCTATGGTTTTCTATATTTGGCACACTTCCTGGGCAGTTCCCACATCAAGTGCTTGAGAACCTCTAGGCTAGAGGAAGTTAAGTTTAAATTGCCAGCAGTTGGAAAATATGTTTGCATCATTTGAAACTGTAAGGATATTTTTAAATTTTATTTAGTAAAAAACTAATGTTTCCCACTGATTCCCTCCACCCAGCTTTTGATGTTTAATGAATAGTTTATCCTCAATGTTTTTTATAAGAACTAATAATAAAGGTATTTATGTGGGGGATATAAATGATAAAAAATGGACCTCTTTTGAGTGTAGATATTAATATTACAGATGACAGAATTCTTTCAAGATACAATTTTTAATTTGAAGTTGATATTCAGTTAAAATTGACATGTACTATGATTTTTAAATTTTCTTCCTTGTACTGTACTAAGAGGAATATCATACAATTGTCAAGGACATGGGAAGACGTGAAAATTTGTGCTTGTGTGTAACAACATATTCTGAAGATTTATCTTAACTGACATTAAAATATAAGCTTTAAAAAATGTTTCAAGAGGAAAATTTCATCTGTGTTAAATAAATTCTAATTACAGAGGGAAAACACATGTTGAAAAGTCAGAAATGTAGGTAGAAAAAGAAAATAAAGTCATCTATAATCTTAACCACTGAGATAAAATTACTATAAACATTTTGGTGTATGTCTACTCTTTCTGTGCTAATGTAGTACACTGTATGTGATTTATAGTTCCCCCTGCCCCCACCAGAGATTGAACCCAGAGCCTCACACCTGCTAGGCATGCTCACTACCTCCCTTGTGTCCCCATCACTTTTTAATTTATTTAGCCAGGGTCTCTCTGATTTGCCCAGGTTGTCCTTGAACTTTAGATCCTTATGCTTCAGCCTCTGAAGTAACTGAAATTACAAATGTGTGCCATGCCCAATTTGTAATTCTTTTGAACTTAAAAATATAGCAAAGCTTTTTATATATCATTAACTAATCTTGATTTAGCTAATCAGCTTTTCTGAATATGAGGTTATTTTCAGTTTCTTTTACTGTTGTCAAACATCTGGGATATAGACTGTAGATTTTAGTTTTTAAAATTATTTTGAGGTATGTGGCGGGCAAGACCCGGGACCCAGGGTTATGCCACATGCATCCAAAGATGGTGACTGGCAGAGAACCAAGGGGCATGTTGAATGCGCCTTGAGAAAAACAGGAAGCATTTACCATTGGCTGTATGATAATTAGTTCAGTTGCTTAGTGCGTGGACAGATATACCTTACATGTATGCTTGAGCTTGTGATCGCTTGACCTTTAATGGGTTTGGATGGACATATCTGATTACAATTGCTTATGCATGAGACTGCTTATATATTGAGAGTGTTATCTGAATAAAGCAGAAGCTGCTTCTTGAACTTCTGAAGAGTACTTGTGATTTTGTCCTGCTGTTTGGCGGCAAGCGATAAGTGGTGGCCCGTAAGGGGAATTGGTGAGCACTCAGGTAAGTAAAAGACAGTTTCACTAGCATAATTAATGAGAAGGTTTCTCTATTTGAGGAAACAGTTGCCTTAAGGTTTTAACGAGAAGGTTCCCCTAGTGAGGGAGTGTAATGAGAAGGTTCTCCTAGTGAGGGAGCATAAGGAGAAGGTTCCCCTAATGAGGGAACTTAACAGAAGGCTGTCCCAAGAGACAGCAAAGGACATCCTATAGTGAATGAATATGTGTAAGCTGTGTGTTACCTTTTTACCTTTTCTTGTTTGATTTCTGTTTGTTGTTGTGGCGATATGGACATTAGTTCATTTCTGTCTGACTGCCAAAAAGCCAAAATGTCAAGAACGGTTAAGAGAAGGAGAAAAAATATTAGAAACTGTAAAAGAAGAACAATCAAGTCGAGCTTCTGAAAGAGAAAGAGAAAGTTCAGACTCAGAACAGGAGCTATCTGAGACAGAGCTAGAAAAGAAGTTCCCTCAGTGGCATTTAACTCCTACTGTACCGTGACCTCTGGCGTATAATCCAGGTTACCAATCTTTTCCAAGTTGTAGGAATGCATGTAACTGCAGCACAGGGGCAGCCCCCAGACAGTGGGCTGATGTAGAATCTCAATTAGTGTTCCCAATATTCCCAGTATTTGAAGATCAAAACAATCAGAGATATCATCAAATATTAGATATAAAATTAGTAAAACAATTAAAAGAGGCAGTTATGTCCTAATGAGTACATGCTGCATTCACCATTTCTTTATTAGAGAATGTTGCAAGTCAAAATCTTACTCTGACTGATTGGTGTAATTTAGCAAAAGCATGTTTATCTGGGGGACAATATCTCATGTGGAAAGTGGCTAACCAGGAGTTATGTTCTGATACTGCCTGATGTAATGCAGTTGCAGGCAATCCTCAATGGGATCTAAACATGCTGACAGGCCAAGGACCATATGAAGGGCAAGGTAATCAGATTAATTTCCACCCTGGTGTGTATCAAAAAATTAACCCTCAACTTTTAATCTATCATTATATGGATGATATTTTGCTAGCTCATAAGGAAAAACTTGTCTTAGAGCAATGTTATAATTCCTTACTAAAGTCACTGGAAAGATGGGGTTTACATATTGCTATGGATAAAGTACAAATGACGGACACCAAAAACTTCCTGGAATCTATCATAAAGACAACTATGGTTAAACCCATAAAAATTGCCGTTCGTGTGGACAAGCTTAGAACTTTAAATGATTTTCAAAAACTTTTGGGTGATATTAATTGGATTAGACCTTACCTTCATTTACCCACCTGAAGTTTGGGCCCCCTGTTTGATATTCTTAAAGGTGATTCTGACCCCCTTTCTAAGTGGGTGCTTACCTCTAATGCTCGAACAGCTCTCAGGCTTGTTGAAACAGCTATGGAAAATGTTCATCTTGATTGTATTGACCTAGCTAAGCCTTTATCATTCATTGTCTTGGCCACAAATAAGTTACCCACAGGAGTGTTTTGGCAAAGGAGTCCTATTCTATGGGTTCACATGAATTATGCCCCTAACAAGGTCTTATCCTTGTTTACTGAATCTGTGGCAGAATTAATCCTTAAGGTGTTAAAAGTATCCCTTTCCGCCTTTGGTATTCAACATGTCACAGAAATTCCTTATAATCCTACTGGACAAAGCATTTTTGAGCATGCCCATTTAATGCTTAAAAACATGTTTTTTAAACAAAAAGGGGGAATAGGGGCATCATACAGATCCCCAAAAGACAAATTATCTGTTGATTTGTTCATCTTAAATTTTTTAAATCTCAATTCTGAGGGCTGATCAGCTGCTGACGGTCATTCAGAGCCTAATAAAAAACATCTACCTCAAGTGCTCTGGAAGGACATTCTATCGGGACAATGGAAAGGCCCAGATCTGGTATTAATCTGGACCCAAGGATCTGTATGCGTTTTCCCACAGGACGCACAATTGCCAATTTGGGTGCTGGAGAGATTGGTCAAGGCCTCAGCAGAGACCCAAAGACAGGAAGAACATGAGGAGGCTTCCCCCACTGATGGTGTTGGCAATTTCTCACCATGTTAATGGAGGAGACTCATGTGAACTATGGGGGATATTAAAGATGTGGCCCTATCTTGTACCTCTTACCAACTCTTCTATTCTATATCCTCCTATTTTTACAACAATTGGCCACATTTCTCCAGTCTGCTGTTCAATGGGGAAAAGAATGGTTTGGGTTTTTGTCCAGGGGAGGTCTATTATGTGTTGTATCTGTTCTGTGCATACAGTGTTTATACAAAATGCGTATACATCGGCACAGAGAAACAGCCATTATTCACCAAGCTCTCATTGCAATTGATGCTGGCTCATCCCCCCAAGTCTGGTTAAATATGATGGACTGGTAGTCAAAGATGGGTAAGATTCATGGGGAGCTCATACTGACCTAAGACAGGAAATGAGGGCTACAGCCTCATTGTCCAATGACGGGTAAGGATGTGACTCCATCCTGGACAACCTAAGACAGGCACAGTCTCTTTTATAAATAGAAAGGGGGAGAGGGATGAACAGATCTCATGTCCTGTATTTTTATTACTTTGTAGGACTTGAATTAGAATATGGTGACAGGAACTTATTAAATGTTTATTAAATGAATGTGCTTATACTTCGGTCATTAAATGTTTACTTTTAGTCATTCATATTTCCTTGATGTGTCTTTCAGGCTGTTTGTGAAGTCTCTGTTTTGTTTTGTTTTTTTTTTTTTTTCTTTCCTGTTTGATTTGACTGTCTTTATAAATTACAGAACCCCTTGTACCTACCTCATGACTAATTTGTTTGTTTTTCTGTGGTCTGGAGGTTGAACCCAGAGCCTTATGCATGCTAGGCCTTTGCTCTATTACTGAACTTCATCCTCAATTTGATGTTGCTTTGTTTGACCTTGTGGTGCATGGTATAATATGAAAATAAGATACAATAAATACATCGAATGTAAAAAATGTGTGATACTAGGATATTACTCTGGTCCTCTTGTACTGTTTCTGTAGAAGGGTGTTTCTTACATTTGGATTACAATTGCAATTGTATTTTCTCATTTTCAAGATCTCTTATGGACAATTTTGGTTAGGCTGTGTAATTATGATAATGCAATGACTAGGGAATATTCTGGGATGGGATCTCCTTTATAAGAGGTCCACTTTATTTGTGAACCAGGAGTTATATTGCATCATATCCCTGAAAAGTGGTATTCCCACTAAGATAGGTGTTGTGCAGTTCTGGCTAATGCTGTTAATATTTGTCTAGATGTATTCAAAGGTTTGCTTTATGTAAAAAATTATGCAACAGCTGATTTTAGTATTTGTGTTCCCTTTGGTACACTTTTCTTTCTTTTATGAACTCCTTTAGGCATCCACTTACTCCCTATATTTAGGAAATTATCTGATATTGGTCACTTATATTTGTTGGCAGTTGATTGTCAGTAAACAAATGAAAAAGTAGTATTGGATGGGATACTTGAATGTAGTAAACCTGGGCATAAATTTGATTTAATTATATTTTGACAATAGAAACATTATATTAGGATAACAAGCTAGAGTAGTCTGACTTTTCTTGTTTTTCTGAGCCCTGCTTTCCTGATTAGGATGAATAGGTAGCAGATTTAGCTAATAATACCTGTGTTCTGTGAGTGATGAGGAAGCTGCATCTTTTTTTGGCTTTTATTTTTCAGCTGGGATTGGACCTAAGGACACTTAACCACTGAGCCACATCCCCAGCCCCTTATTTATATTTTATTAGAGACAGGGTCCCTCTGAGTTGCTTGGGTCTTGCTAAGTTGCTGAGGCTGGCTTTGAATTCACAATTCTCCTGCCTCAGCCTCCTGAACTTCTGGGATTACAGGCACATGCTAACATGCCCCACCATTTTTTGGCATTTTCTTAAACCTGCTGCCCACCTTGTAAAATGAGGCAACTACTTGGTTTCTTCCTTTTCTTTTTTTCTGTAATTATAAAATGTTTTCTCCTTCAGAACTGACAAAGTGAATTTTGTTTTCATACCTTGATATTTAATTTAGCTGAGAACTTATTGAACATTTTGTCATAATTCTCATTTTGTGAAATTTTGGATGTTCCTAATTTCAATATTTCTGCCTCAAATTATCATTAAGAAAAGACTTTTTAAAAATCTCTTACTATTTCTCAGGCCTTAAATTATTATTATTTTTTTGTTGTTCATTCTCTTTATTTCACCTATATTGGTTATTCTGTAAAGTCAAAATCGGGAATATTATAGAACTTCTGGTTTCAAAGTAGGTGGGCCTGTTTGGGAGTTATTCTGTCTTTTTACAGTTAGGTAGGGCTTTCTTAATTGTAGTGTTAGAGATAAATTTGTTAGTAAAACAAAACAAAAAACTTAATTTGTTCCATTCCTTCCTTAATTATTTTATGGAGGCATCAATATGTTCTTGGAGGTAGTTTTTATTTTTCAGTCTCTTTGGGCTACTAACCTAATTTACTATCATACTTAATTAGCATGATAGTCAGAAGAAACTCTTAATTTTGTGTGTACCCTAACATTAAGCAATTATTTTTTTCATCCCTCTACCCTCTGATATTATCTTCTCAAGTGTCATAAACTGTGTAGAAAATTTAATCAACTTGTGTCTAACACAGGGGTTAATGCACATTGCAAAGAGTCATATGGTAAATATTTTAGGCATTGTGGCCAAAAGGTTCCTGTCAACAACCTCACAACAATGTTACTATAGCTCAGAAATAGCTAATAGTATATAAATGAATGAGCTTGACTGTGTTCCAATAAAATTTATTTAAGGATGCTGAAATATGAAAGTCTTTTTTGAGGAATGGGAGCACTGAGGATTGAACCCAGAGGTACTTTGCCATATTCCCAGCTTTTTAAATTTTTTTGAGGGGGCAAGTTCCAGGAATGAACTCTGGGGCACTCAACCAATGAGCCACATCCCCAGACCTATTTTTTATTTTATTTAGAGACAGAGTCTCACTGAGTTTCTTAGCATGCCCCCACCCCATTGCTAAGCCTGACTTTGAACTCATGATCCTCCTGTCTCAGCTTCCCAAGATACTAGGATTATAGACAGACACCACTGCACCTCACATGTAAGTCTTGATATGTGTTTTGCACATTTCTCCTCCACTGATTTGTGGTCTAATTTATTTTCCTACATGTCTTTTTAAGACCAGAAGTTTTATGTTCTTTTTCTTTGAAGTGCTGAGGATTTAACCCAGGGCACTATGTGTGCTAGGTAAACTGTATCACTAACCTACAAGACATAGTTTTATTTTTTGATGAAATCCATTTTATGAATTCTTTTATGGTTCATGATTCATAAAGTTTTTTCATAAGATTTTTATAGTTTTAACTTTTATTATGTCTATGATCCATTTGGAGTTAATTTTTTATTTATGTAGTTGACCTGTTGCATTTGTGAATTCAGTTGAACATAGGTCAGAAATATTCAAAAAGGAATGGGGGTGTAGCTCAGTGGTAGAGCTCTTGCCTAGCATGTGTGAGGCCCTGGGTTCAATGCCCAGTACTGGGGAGAATTTTTTTTTTTAATTAATTGAGTTGGGCTGAGGTTGTGACTCTGGTAGTGAGCTCTCCTAGCATGTGTGAGGCCCTGGGTTTGATCTTCAGCACTACATAAAAGTAAAGGTATTGTGTCTGCCTACAACTAAAAAATTAGAAAAAAATGAATTGGGTCTATACTGAATTAGTACAGACATTTTTCTTGTCATTGTCCCCTAAACAATACAGTGTAACAACTATTTCTGTAACATTTACATTGTATTAAGTATTATAAGTAATCTACAGATTATTTAAAGTTTATAGGAGTAGGAGGATATGCAAAGGTTATGTGCATATTTACCACAGCATTATATGTAAGGGACTTGAGCATCCTACAATTTTGGTATCCCTGGGGGTTCTGTGACCAATTCCCTATAGATACCCAGAGGTAGCTGCAAATTATAAGGTAGTGGTTGAGGTTCATTCATTCTTTAATGTAAGATGTCCAGGTGTTTATCATTTTTTAAAAAGACTCACCTTTTTCTATGTAATTAATTTTATTTGTTAATAAGTAACAAATTTTGCATTTGTTGAAATCAATTGCTTATGTTTTTTTACTTTGGATTCTATGTAGTTTTACTGATCTTTGTCTGTTCTTAGACTGATACCACATGATCTTGATTGCTATAGCTTTACAGTTAAGACTTCAAATAAGGTAAATCCCATTGAGAGAATTTTAAGAGCTTTGAAATTTGATTTTTAAATTTTATGTTTTACTGAACACTGGGAAGAAGATCCATAATTTTCCTTAGATTCCCAAAGGTATCTTCTACTCCCAAAAAACTTAAGATTCACTGCAGTATAAAGTTAATACATCTCTGTCCTGAATTATATGGTGTTAAGTCTCATGAAAGTTGCAGGTTAAAAAATAGTTTCATCAAAAATTAATTTCCTTATAAGAAATCGATGAGATATTTTAATGGGTTGCATAAAGTGTCAACCATTTCCTTTTTCTTTTTTTTTTTAACCATATTGTAAAAATACTAACTGTAATCAAGGTACATGTTGGAGTCTGGATGTGTCATTCAGTGCTGGAGTGCTTGCCTATATATGTGAGACCCTGGGTTCAATATCCAGCACTACAGGAAGAAAAAAAAAAAGACATGTGGGGGAAAGTGAGTAAGTATTTATTAAGATGTTTACTCACCAGAGAAAGTCATTGAATATGTCAATTCAGCTTTGGAAGATAAAAGATCACAGTAGCAGCTATGTTACTTTCCATTGTAAGAGTTCCATCTGCTTTAAACCTGTATCATATTCTGTGATATTTCAGAATTAACACTCTTCTTAATTTTAGAGGCATCATTAAACTTGTTATTATTTTGCTAAGGATAAGTATAAGGAGGTGGTGGTTCATATTTATACCTTTTTTTCAGTGGACCATAGGCCCTTCGCCTTGTTATATTATACTGGTGATAGCTGTTTACTGCTTAGCCTTAGAGCCATTTGTACAATACTAAAGGATATGTCTAGTCATGATTTTCACTTAAGAATTAAAATACAAAGAATCAAGAAATACATGTATGTGAAGCCTAAGCCTGGAATACCTGAATTGAACAGGGTTGTGTGATGATTGAAGAGGTAGAAATTACTAGGCCTTTTTTCATGTTCTAAGAAGTGTTCTAATTTTTTTTTTTTTTGCCACCTTGCAGAATTTTGAAACAGCACATCCAGGGAGGGTGAAACATTTTGACAGGTGGTTTTCAGCTGTTGTTAAGTTAGTGTGTTTAAAAAAAAAAAAAAGATATCCATCTCATTGTAAAAAACCTTGGTGTTTAAATTGAGAAATACTCATTTTGGTTTTATTTTATTGTACTACATATATAAAACTTTTAAATTAATATCAGACATTTTTTGCTATTTTTAGAATAACTTAATTAAAATAAAATGTTGATGCTTAAAATTAGTCACCTTGAGTATTTTAAGCAGTTTAGCATACTGATTGGGATTATTCCTCCATTGACCTAATATTTCCTGCCTTGAAGTAATTATTTTGCAAAATAAGTTTTGGTTGGACTTATAGATGTACTTTTTAATATTAAAGGGGATTGCGAGTATCAGTAACATTGTAAAGTTATTGGAACTTATACTTTTCTGTACATAATACCTGACTTACTCCTTTTCCTGTTTCATGGTTCATATTCTCTAAGAAATCTCTCTGTTGCTTAGAGGGGGGTAAATCAAACAATTTCTAATACAACAGTCTTAAGTAGATGTAATTATTTTTAAAGTGTTCTTGTTAGCCTAGTTTCTGGTAATGTATGAAGGGAATTTAATTCCCATTATTAAAAATATTCTGTATTTTTTATGAATACCAAGCAATTACTGCCTTTGTGCCTTTTTAAATTGTAAAAAGATGAAATACTATTGTTAAATACTCCTAAATAACTCAAAATTGGTTTTTGTTTTTGGTGCTAGGGATTGAACCCTGGGCTTTGTACACTCCAAGCATGCACTTTACCATTGAGCTGTACCTCAAGTCTTATTATTTTTTAATACATCTAATACTATACTTACAGAGAACTTCAGATAGGGAACAAAATAAAATTCAGAGTAGTTCTTACATTCCTATTTTAGAGCCATTGAAAGAGTTCATTTCCTCTTAGGTTGTACATGTCTGCCTCTAACATTGACTATCCATTCCAGTGTTATTACACATGCCTTCTCCTATTAACAGAAACTTACACAACCTCAAGTAAGTTTCAGTATGTATGATTCAAGTCAGTACTTGCCTTTCACTGGCATCTCTTGATTTCCCCACCTCCTTTAAGTTAAACACTGAACTTGGTAACCCAAATGTGTTAAGTGGATCTTAAGAGTGGTTTGAGAGGGGCTGGGGAGATAGCTCAGTCAGTAGAGTGCTTACCCTGTAAGCACAAGGCCCTGGGTTAAATCCCCAGCACCACAAAAAAAAAAAGAAAAAAAAAAAAGAGTGGTATGAGAATAAGGTGAAGTGATGAATAGTAAAAACCTTCACAAAATTAAATTAAAGTACTCTTAATTATTTTTCTGATTTTCAAAACAGGAGGTAAGCATATTTCAGATTTTCCTTCAGAAATATTTTTTATTTTTTTAAAGTCCAGTGACATACTTAGCACAGGTGCCTAGTAGTTAAGAATTTTTAGCAGTCCTTATGACTGACCTGTTAGAGCTGTTTGAATGTTGGCTACATTACACTAATGTTATCTTTAAACTGCTTTTGTATTAAACACAAAAGGGCATCATATTGATATATTGGGTAAGCAATCCATGGGAAAGAGGTAAAACCTTTTAGTATGATAGTAGAGAAATTGTATGTTAGGGCTTTTGGGGGGATAATAAGTGTTATGATTTGTGTTTTGGCATTTTCATAAATGTGGTCACTGTTTATTTGCACAGTCATCCAAAACTACATTGGTGACTTTTACATTGAATCATTTCATAGGACACATATTCATGAATTCAGTAAATATCTGAGTACCTGATATATCCCAGATAGTACTCAGAGTATTTGGAAGTATGTTTGAAAACAAAGGTCTCTGCCCTTATCTAGCCACATTCTGGTGCAGCTGTGTGTTAGGGGACTGCAGGGCAGACAAACCATAGACACACAAAAAAGAATTTATGTAATATATTTGAAGGTAATAAGTACTATGGATAAATGAAAGTAAAGCAGGTTGGAGTTGGGGGATGTAGATTGCCATTTATAACAGGGAAATCAAGGTAGACCTTAATTGAGAAGGTGTCATTTGACTAAAATTTTTAGAAGATCAGGAAAAAGTTCACAGGTTCTTTTGACAGAAATGTGCCTTCCTAATTCAAGACACAAGGAGACCAAGGTTACTAGAGTAACTCAAATACTGAAAGGTGAGTAGTAAGAGATGAATTTCTGGAGGGGTGGGGGAATAGCCAAGGGCTACTGTAGGGACTGACTTTTGTGTTAAAGGGTAGCTAGTTGGTGCGTGCTCATAATCCTAGCAGTTCAGGAGGCCTAGGTAGAAGGATTAAAAGTTCTAGGCCAACCTGGGCAACTTAGGTAGACCCTGTCTCAAAAAAAAAAAAAAAAAAAAAAAAAAAGCTGAGTATGTAGCTCAAAGTACAGTGATAGTGGTTCAATCCCCAGTACCAAAAAAAAAAAAAAAAAAAAAAAGATTTAAAAAAGAAAGGGAAACTGCTCAGGGTTTAGCAGCCAGAACTGAGTGCCAGAACTGAGTGATGTGATCTCACTACATTTTAACAGCAGTACTGTGGTTGTTGTGTAGAGAACAGAATGTAATGCTGCAGGATAGAAATTGGGGGACTAGGGTTAGTCCAGAGTGGTGCAGTAGAAGCATCAACTGGTCACATTTGGAATGTTTATAGAGAAGGTCCAGTGGTATTTTTTGATAGATTGAACTTGAGGTATGCAAGAAAAGAAGTATCAAGGGTGAAGGAAAAGACAGGTGGAGAATTCAGTTTGGGAGCTGGGTGTGGTGCCACATGCCTGTAATCCCAGTATCTCAGGAAGCTAAGATCAACTAAGGAGGGTAGGATCAAAACTTCAAGGCCAATTCCTGCAACTTAGTAAGACCCTGACCCCCATAAAAACACAGGTTGTTTTGAGTTCAATCCCCAATACCACCACCACCCAAAAAGTAAATAAATAAACTGTTTGGAGCTCTCTAAGATGTTGAGTAAGTAATTGAATATGAGAATCTTGAGTTTTGGAGTGGGGACATGCTACAGAGTTCACCATACCCATGTCTCATTTTCTTCTTGGTATACAACTAAACAGCACTTCTCCCTTGCTTACAGTTAGTTGTCATATGATTGAATTCTAGCTAGTGAAATGTGAACACAAGTGATATGTACCGACTGGCTGGAATGGAGATGATTACCAGAATACCAGAATATGTTGACAGTTATGTGTTACAAATGATAAGCTGTGCACAGTATAGTTTCCAGAGTGTCGGGAAAAGGACCACACTGCTAACCTGTTCAGCCATCTAGTACTGTTATATAACTAAGAAATACACTACATAGTGTTTGAGTTCTTACCATTTTGGGGTGTTATAGCAGTCAGCCTATCCTAAATTAATGAATTTAGATGGTATTTAAAGCTATGAGACTGATGTTTGCCCATCAAGAGGATGAGTATAGAAAGGAAAAAAGAAGAGATCCAAATTTGGAGAAAAGAGTCAAGAACCTGAGAAGGAGCAGCCGGTGAGGTAGGAAATCAGATGAAGAAAGTTTATTAATAGGGAGTGGTCAAGTGTAAAATTCTGCTGAGAGGTCAATTAAGATAAAAAGTTGAGAATATATCATGGAGTTAACAAAGTGACATTATTCCTGTTGTCTACACAAGAATAAAGCTAAGGGAGTTTTTGTTTGTTTGTTTGTTAGTTTTTGGATTGGAGTGATTTTAAGAAAGAAGGGGAAATGAAGATAGTGCTGTATGGTTTGGATGTGGCTTGTCCCCCAAAAGTTCATGTACTTGATCCCCAGTGTGGTGGTATTGAGATGATAGAACCTATAAGAGGTTGGACCTTGGGCTGGGTATGTAGCTCAATAGTAGCATGCTTATCTAGTCCTGGGTTCAGTCCCCAGCACCAGGAACAAACAAAATAAAAACAGATATGGGACTCCACTGTACAAAATGTGTTAAATGCTATCTCAAGAACAGCAAGACTATGCCTCATTGCCTTGACCCCCTTCTGCATGGTGCCAGTTCCCTTTCTGCTTCTCTGCCATGTTGTGATACAACTAGCTTCCCTCATCCATACTCATGTTGTTTGAATTTCCCCTACCCACTAGAATTGTGAGTTGAGTAATCCTTTTGTATTAATTATCCAGCATTGGGTATTTGTTATAGGAACACAAAATGGAATAAAACAGTAGGGAAGTAGGGTCAAGAAATTTTTTTGATGATGAAAAAGTAAAGACATAATGTACCATAAATGAACCATTAGATAGTAAAACATCAATGATTTCAAGGTGAGGTAATTGCTGAAGCAGTGTCTGTGAAGAGGCAAGAGAGAAAATGATTTAGTGCACAAAGAAGGATTTTAGTCCCATTGACTTTCATTAGAATACTTCATGATCACAGGAAATAAGGCAAAGTATGTGCTCACAAGTTGTTCTAGGTCAGTAGATAATGATGGTTCGAGTCTGATGGGGTCTCTTGCAGTTGCTTCAGCCTTTTTTCCTTAAGGAAGTAAGGTTATCAGCCTGGGGTAATAATTTGGAGATACGGTATTTCAAGGTAAGAAATGAGTGTGTTAAAGTTTTTTTTTTTTTTTTTTTTTTTGGCAGCGTGAGAGCGAATTGAGTAATGACAAGTGGTAAAATTGATAAGCAACATTAAGTTATGAAATATCTGTACAGCATTGTGGATCTCCTGACTTTTTGGTGTAGGTCCTCAGAGTTAAATGTAACTTGTCAAGGCAGTTTAACACTTGGTATGAGTCATTCTCATTTTGACTCAAACATAGTATCATTGGGAAATAGAACATGAATTATTACTTCTCCTTGAAGCATCTGCCATTATCCTGCCATAAATTTAAGCTAAATTCTGAGAGATCTGATAACTGAGTTTTCTTTTTAAAATTTTTCTTCATTCTATTAGGTATTTGTTTTGTCTATGTAGTAAAAAACAAAGAAATCACTGCGTCTGACTTTTTTATTCTATATAGTGACATTATTGCTATTGTTACTTTTATTGTTACTTTTTTGCTCTTAATTTTGAGTTGTCTTAGCCCATACTTTTTCTACTGAGTGAAATATAGATTTGTTCCCCATCCTAGTCCTCCAAACCTTTCAGACTTAACTCACCTACCATTTATTGTAGAAGGCCTTCATAACCTCTAAGGCCTAATTTGTCCTCTCCTTTTATAGCATCCCAGAATTTACCTATATCATTTTACTCACCATTGTATTTTAGTTTTTTGTTGGTGTCCACTTCCTCTTGACCAGTACTGTTCAGTCATACTTTCAGTGATGATGGAAATGTTTTTTGTCATCCAGGGGGTAGACACCAGCCATATATGTATGCAATTATTTTGCACTCAGAATTTGCACAATAGAACTGAGAACTCAATTATTTTAAAATTTTAAATGGTCACATGTAGCTAGTGATTACCTTGATCAGTACAGCTCCCTACTTATTTATTTATTTATTTATTTACTTATTTATTTATGAGAAAAGAATCTTTGTTGCCCTGACTGGTCTAGAACTCCCAGAGTTGAGCAGGTGTGCCTCAGCCTCCTGAGTAGCTGAGACTATGGATATACAACACCCAGTTTCTCTACCCAATTAAAGTTGAGAATCATGTGGGATTCATATTTAATTTATCATTGCTTAACATTGGAGTTACTGCTACTTAAGTGACTGAATGCCTTTTCAGTACTCTTGTCAAAATACTTACCAGTCAACTAGAGTATGGCAATTTCCTTTTCTAAAACTTCTGCCTTTAACCAGTTTTTCAGTTTGTTTACAGAATTACATTGATTTATGCAGCACTAAGTTCTTAAGTCCTGTAAAGTTAAGGGATTTTCTTCCCCATTAGGACTAAAAAATCACATACCATAAGATTACTTTAAAGATTGTCTGAGGGCTGGGGAGTGCTGAAGAAGTTCATGGGCCAGGCTTAGTTAGTGAGGCAGTTTCTGCTTCAACAAAAACACTTCTACTTCATAAGTTAATATACTGTAATTGTGCTTGATTTCATTTGAAGAGTGGAAAAGGGCTTCTAAAAGATAACTGTGGTGTGTGTGTGTGTGTGTGTGTGTGAGAGAGAGAGAGAGAGAGAGAGAGAGAGAGAGAGTGAGTGAGTGAGAGTGCATGCATGCATGCTTGTACATGCATGAGCATGAGTATATGTGTGATACTGGAGCCAGATCCCAGTTGCCTACATGCTAGACATGTGCTCTACACTAAGGGCATCCCTAACTCCAAAGATAACACTCTTAATTAAGGTGACAAGTCATGCACATGGTAGCATATGATTAAGATGGAGAATTTCTAAATGCTATAGGAGTTCAGAAATAAAAGACTATTTTGGGCTAATGGGGTCTTGATGTGAAGTAATCTAGGCAGGTAGAAGAAAGTCAAAAGGGTGAAATAGACAGTGGAAATCATATTTACAAAGCATTAGAGTTTCAAATACATATAGTTTTTGGTAAATAAATATAACAATCTGATTATAGTTGCAAATTCTATGATGTAAAATTTGACTAAATTAAATGGGACTGGATGGTGGAAAAGAAGGATAAACTGAAAAAAATGTGCACTTTCTTTTGTATGCATTGGGTAAAATCTTTTGAGATGTTTTGTTTGTTACCAAGATTGGAGAAGGGGACACTGTCAGCATTTAATGAACAAGATCCAGGGAAGTTAGCCATCTCACAATACTCAGTATAATCTGTACATTTAAAAATTATTCCAAATAACTACATGATTTTCTGGGTTTCAATGATGTGGGTGAAAAAATAACTATAATTATCTGAGCTTAGAAATTTATTTTACATATAAGGCATTTGTAGAGCACACAAATTTTCAGGAATTCAGATATTATGTATGTTGGAGGAAGATTAAAGTTTTTATCTTTGAAAACTTTATCAAGAGTTCTTCATCACTTTAGAGGATGTGGGGAGAAAGGTACTCCCATACATTGCTTGTGAGAGCTGCAAATTGTAACCACTCTGGAAAGCAGTATGAATATTTCTTAGAAAACTTGGAATGGAACCACCATTTGACCGAGTTGTACCACTTCTCAATTTATACCCAAAGGATTTAAAATGAGCATACTACAGTGATGCAGCCACATCGATGTTTATAGCAGCTCAATTCACAATAGGTAGATTGTGTAACCAACCTAGATGCACTTCAACAGTTGAATAGATAAGGAAAATGTGGTACATATACACAGTGGAATATTACTTGACCATAAAGGATGAAATTATGACATTTGCCAGGAAATGGATGGAATTGGAGACATTATGCTAAGTGAAATAAGCCAATCCCCATTAACCAAAGGCCAGTTGTTCTCTCTGATGTACAGATGCTGACTCACAGTGTGGGGGGGCATTCACCAGACTGGAAAGGGCAGAGTCAGGGGAGGGGTGATGGGAATGGGAATGAGTAGAATAAATTGGACATAACTTTCCTACATTCTTATATAAATCCATGACCAGTGTAACTCCACATCATGTACTACTCCATGTATATATGATATGTCAAAATCCATTCTACAGCTATGGATAACTAAAAAGAAAAAAAGAGAAGTCCTTCCCAAAGGAAAAAATAATTCATCTGAGAACAAAACCAAAGTCTGAATGTTCTCTCTGCTCTGTGGATGCTAACACAATTTGGGATGGGGATGAGTACAGATGTACTTTGGATTAGACAGAAGGGAATGAAGCGAGGGAGGATTGGGATGGTAAATGTAGTAGAATAAACCAGACATTATTTTTCTATGTTCATATATAAATATACCATTGTGGAACTCCACATCATATACAACCACAAGAATTGGAAATTATACTCCATGTATGTATGTCAAAATATATTCTACTGTCATGTATAACTAGAAAGAACAAATACAAATTTTTTTAAAAAGAAAATTATGTAATTGATGGCTTGTACACAAACACTTGTACAGTGTTTGTGACTCAAATATTCTTCCCTTCAGTCTGAAGTTGTAGGTCTCATAGTCATAGTGGTTCCATGTATAATATAGAAGCAAGCAACTCCTTATGCTGTTTATCATAATAATTATTTATACATTTTAAAATATAAAATATTATAAATTTTTAATATAAATTGTTTTCTTTCATATGATTGGTCACATTAGTATTAATAAGTAGTAGGTTTTCCAAATCACACTTATGCAGATGATCTCTTAATTTCATTTAGGATAGTTACAGGAATTATTACAAAATAGTTGTTATAAAAAGGGGAAATCATTTCTGTTCTCTGTAATGGTGGACTGGGATTATTATGACAAATTTTCTGATGAATAACCTAAAAATTTTTGAATTTTTTTTTTTTTTTACTTGACCAGCTGAAAAGATAATGGGGCACTGTCAGGCTAAATTCTAGGAAAGAGTAGGAACCAAAGAAATAAGTAAAGAATGAAATGGGTTTTGCCCTAAGGGTAGTTTCTACTCTATATATGTTTGGACCTGGGTTTGGTAGATTTTTATGGGGTGAAGAGGGTAGAAGTGATGGCCTAATATTCATCTAAAGTCAGTGTCAGAAAAAGCAATCTCATTGTTAGATGGATCCCCAAGGATTATCATTAGGTTATCAGCAAAACAGAACTAAATTGTTTGCCCATTCTTGTACCTCAGGGATCAAAGGAAAGGTTGAATGGAGTAGGGAAAGAAATGAAAGTAAGAAAAACAAATCTTTCAAATTGTGAGGACAGTTTTAGTCTTCACACTGATTTGCTGCCCAGGTTTGCTGTGAGTAGTCCATTGACCCTCAATCCATTTATCATGATTCTTAGTTTCAGACTAATGGTATTCCCAAGGCCTGGCAGAAGGAAAGGCAAATCATTTGTGGAGAAAGACTTTCATTCTCAGGGAATTACCATCAATAATTTTTCAAGGACAATGAATAGTATGTTGTCACAAGTAACCAGGCACAGTAAAAATAATAATAAGCAAAATTATGTTTAATTGTAATAGACTACATGTTATATATCTGTAGAATTTTTGAGCAGTATAATTTGTGCACTTTTCTTTATGGACTTAAAAGAAAGCTTTTTAAAAATAGAAAATAACCAAGTGTGCATTCACATGGCAATATGAATAAGAAATAGAGCAGAAATAGATCCACAAAATCCTCAGATGTTGTAAACATCAGATGAATTTAAAACAATCGCTGTTGAGCTTAAAAGAATTGAAGACAAGCAGAGAAGAAGAGACTGTAAAGAATGACTTCCTAGACTTTGGGAAAAAAAGTAAATTCCAGAATGAAACTACTGTATACCAAATACACCTAAGTGAAAGACTTAACAGATTGTACTTAGTTGAAGAAAGAACTGATTTTCCTAGAAAATAAGCCAGAAGAGGCTTACCAGAATATAATCCTGAGAATCAGAAAGCTGTAAAATATTGAAGAGGATTTAAGAGACATGTAAGGCAGTGAGACCTGATGTTTAATAAGAGCTTGGTCAACTTTGTTTTCAAGATTAAATATTTTTTCTTCCATGTCTGAGGTTCTGTCTTCTAGGTGTTCTATCCTATTGTTTATACTTTCTATGGATTTTTTAATTTGATTTATTGTTCCCTTCATTTCAAGTATTTCTGTCTTTTTTTAAGTATCTCTAACTCTTTATTGAAATAATCTTTTGCTTCCCTTATTTGCTCTTTTAACTGTTGAGTGGTACAATCATTTAAAGCTTGCATTTGCTCTTTCATCTCATCATTTGCTTCTATGATTATTTTAATTATGTACATTCTTTTTTTTTTTTTCTTCAGTGCTGGGGATCAAACTCAGGGCCTTGTGCTTGCAAGGCAAACACTCTACCAGTTGAGCTATCTCCCCAGTCCTAATTATGTACATTCTGAACTCCCTTGCTGACATTTCTTCTGCCATGCTATCATTGGATTTTATTGATGTAGAATCTAGGTTTGTTTGGGACATTTTCTTCCCTTGTTTTCTCATATTGCTCAGGTATCTACCCCTCTAGAAGTGAAACTCTATTGACTTATAGTATCCCTGTAGATTTCCAATAACTTTCCTCCTAGCCTTCAGTAGCCTGAAGTCTTGGAGGAACTTGATAATGCAGTGATAATGAACCTGAAAAGGTGGGGTATAATTCCTGCTGGTGGGAAGAGGCACCTCCACTTGTTGACTGATGGTCAATCCAAAGGGAGACAAAACTGTGGGCTGGGGCATGGCTGGTCTGGGCCTGTGTCTGTGGTTCTACCACTCTGGTAAGAAAGCCTCATCTGGTGGGGTAAACTTACCTGGTGGGGATGTCTCACTGGACAGCTCTCTTCTGAGAAGTTCCCCTCCATCCAGAGCCACCACCTGGCCTGGGCATCCCTCCTCTGTGACATTCCCAGGGGTCTTGATCTTCCTCCTGAGCCAAGGAGCCTCACCCTGTTACTGAGACTCTTGATGGGCAGCCCTCATCTGCGACATTTCTTGGGTCCCAGAACTACCATCTCATCTGGGGTCCTGGCCCTGTGAGGGACTCTTTCTCTGAGCAGCTCTCCTCTACAATGTTCCCTGGGTACTGGATCTACTGCCCAGGCCTGGGACCCTCACTCTGTGTCAAAGCCTCTTGCTGAGTGGTCCTCCTCTACAATGCTTCCAGTTGTCTGGATTCATGGCTCCAGTGGGAGAGTCTCACTGGGCAACTCTACTCCACAAAGTTGACTGCATTCTGAGACTACTGACCCATCCAGGAACCCTTGCCCAGTGGGAGAGACTCACCCAGCTGCTCTGAGTTAGTCTTGAGTCTCTCAATACCTCCACTTCTTGAATCCTGAGTCCTGTAAAAGGGCCTCCAGTCTCCTGTAGGTGTCTCTGGAAGGGAGCCACCCTTCCAATGATGATGGTCACACACTGAGAAATAATCCAAAATGCCTGCACCAGCCTCCAAAGAAGCTGAGGAGTCCCAGCAAGAGTGCACTCAGTCAGCACAAAGGCAAGTGCAGGGTCCCTCAGCAGTAGGGGGGCAGTAGGACAGGCTCATCGATGGTGTCCAACCTTGATGTGGGGGTCAGGCAGGCCAGCTAACTCCTTGATGGCATCCTACCTTGCCTAGGGGGTCAGGTGGGCCAGTTATCTCCTCCTGATGGTGTCTGACCTTGGCATCATAAATTCTTATTCACATAGCATTTCCCATTTAAGGAAAAAAGAGATGAAAATTATGAGGAAGTAAGAAAGCTTCTTCTAAACCTATAGACACAGCACAATACAAAGTATATTAAGATTATTAATATTACAAACTTATGGGCATCTGATAAACTGCCACAAGCTGGATTATGTTAAATGATTGAATTTTATTTCTGGCTGCTTGAATAGGTGGAAAGTGGTCACAGCACTAACAGATTTAGTGTCTGATGAGGACCATCTTCCAGTTCACAGATGGCATCTTCCTGTGTCCTTACATGACAGAAGGGGAAGGCATTTCTCTTAGACTTTTTAAATAAAGGACTACTTACCAGAGCAGGAACATGATCATTTCCAAAGGTATCACTCCCAAATTCAATCACATTGGGTTTAATTTTCAATTGAGGAATCTGTGGAGAATAAGCATTCAATGAATGGGGAAGAGGAATTGCCCTCAGTTGTTCTTCCTCAGTATCTGTTACCTTCACTAGATGTTCCTACTGTTTCTATGCCTGTGCAAGTGCCTGATGAGGCACATGATAGGTTTTTCTGACATCCTGGTTCTTGAAATGCAAAATAGTTAAAGTGATTAAGAAATATAATACTATATACCTCAGTTGACACAAAGTAGTGGAGACTAAGGATCCATTCTTCAACA
Organism: Sciurus carolinensis; assembly: GCF_902686445.1. Lineage (NCBI taxonomy): Eukaryota > Metazoa > Chordata > Mammalia > Rodentia > Sciuridae > Sciurus > Sciurus carolinensis. The sequence goes on along the minus strand of NW_025920313.1, from coordinate 133,016 downwards.
AAGTAATGTGTTCATCAAATATTTACTAACCATCAGTTGTGTATCAAACATTTTTCTAGGTTGAGCAAATATACCAGCAAGGATAAAGAGATAAATCATTGTCTTCATGGAAGTTACATTGAAATAAGAGAAGACTAAAATTATGAGATTGTGATAAGTTCAGAAAACAATAAATTAGATAATAGGAAAAGGAATGGTATGGAATGATCTACTGTGTGTGTGTGTGTGTGTGTGTGTGTGTGTGTGTCTTCTTGGAGAAGACTTTCCTCATAAAATTATATTTTTTATCCACTTGAGGTTAAAATAGCTTGTGAACCATGGGCAAAGAGGTTTCAAAGCACAAAAGAGAGTAAATGTGAATGCACAGACAATAATCAGGTTCTTAAAATGTTCAAAGAGCAAGGAGCTAAAATGGGTGATGGGGAGTGCAGTCAGGAGCTGAGAGGGCAGTCACTCGGGAAGGATTCTGTAGAACCCTCTCATTCCTGCTTTTGAGAACACTCTGTCAGTCAGATCAGACTGGATGCTGGGAATATAGTGAGAAGGTCATTGTAATAGATATTTTGAAACATGGTGAACAGATTCTGGATATATTTTGAAAGGTGAAAGAATTGAACATGGACCATTAAAAAGAGTAGATAAAGATTAATTTTACTTGCTTGTTCTTATTTAAAGTATTCACCTAATTTCATACTACCTGTCTTCAGACAGAGAAACATTATGTCTCACAGATATCATTTAATAGTGATGTTTTTCACTCTTTTCCTGTGTACTTTTTTAAAGAATTATGAAGTGGAAACAAATAATAAATTCCTAATTATTTATGACACAGAAGTTCACAGCTATACTTTTGTTTAAAATCCTAAGAATAACTTTTGAATATGGAAATCTGGGGGGATTACTGTTGTATTTTTCAAACTGTGAATTGACTTAATTGTACCTTATGACTGAGTAGTGGGTCACAAGTTTAAGTAAGAGGGGTGGTAACAAATATATATTTAAAAAAAATAGAACAAGATATATCAAAACTCCAAAATTGTAGTAAAGAGCACATAGTAAGTGCAAGTATGTCACATGGTTATTTGTTTCATTTAGGTAAATTGGATGATTGTGCATGCCTGCATGTGTGCATGTTGCTTTTGAAGAATATGAGTTATTTTAAAAGTTTGTAAGTCATGGGTAAAAGCCTAAGGTTCTACTTTGCAGGTTTTGTGCTCCAGAAATGGTCTTCAAAATTCTCTAAATATGCATATATTTTCTGGGGATAATTTTTATGGATATCATCCAATGCTTATGGAATATTTTTTTTTAAAACAGCTCAAGACATATGAAATTTAAAGCAAATTAAATTATTATATTTGTGGCTTGGGAATAAATGTACTTTAAAATATAAAATAGCAAATATAATAATTTTTATTTATATGTCTCTCTATTGTGCCAACATATGTACCTAATTAATTGCTTATTTGCTCCTAATTTAAATTGTTTCCAACCTATCATACTAAATCATATATGTTCCTAATATTAAAGTACATGTAGACTTATATCAGTGTGAAAAAATTACCGTATATTTGCTTTTTTAAAATATCACATTTTCCTCAATACACCTATGCATCTTAAATTTATCAAAATATTATATTTGTAGGCTTATGATAATATATAATGTATTAAGCAAATGGGACTATGGTCATGGTGGCATATATATGGAGGAATGTAAATGGAAAATTATGGAGACCTATTAATAAAACAGTGGAACAGAGCAAAAACTGTGCATCCTTGTCACTTATGTGCCTGCCACAGTGCCTCAGATCTTCTATTATTCCTGTGGTTTTCACCATACAAACAGGGGCATGCACTCCATGTTTATACAGTATGTCAAAATGCACCCTACTCTCGTGTATATCTAAAAACAAGAAACAAATAAGATAAAGCAAACCCTGTGAGGAAGATAATATTATGCAGATTTTGCTAGGAAAGAAAATGAAGTCAAGAACTTTTGCCATGCAACAGTAACAAAAAAAAATCAATAAAACCATAAGTGTTAGAATTTGGACATTAGTCCACCAGTGTCACACTGTACAAGAAAATGAAAGAGAAAGTGAATTGTCAATTCTGGTTCTCTAATGCTTGTAACTTGGGGATGTAAACTACTGACTTCCCTTTTACTACCCCATTATGGGGAAAACATGATATTAGAATTATTGTTGAAAACAGCACCCCATACAAATGATAGTACACATTTTAGCTCCACACAATTTATTCCAGTCCATTGAGGCTGAAATGAGACAGAACTGATTTGGCAGCATTTGTTAACAATAGGAATAAAATAGAGCTGGAAAAGTTATATATTTAAACAAAATGCACATAATTTTCAGTAATGGTGGTATGAGGGCTGGGGCAAACACCAGGACCAGGGAAACAGAAAACATTTATAATGTAAGAGCTTATGCAGACAAGGTCAGAGGGAAATTGTGAATACTGTGCTGAGCTTTCTAGATCCCTACTGAAAACAGAAGGACTTATTTCCTAATCTGCAGTGAATGCTGCTGCCAAATGGCTCTCTGCTGCCATCTCTCCCTGGAAGTTGCTCTGGGTTGGAGTCTCTCTTACTTCCCAGCAGGCACTCTGCATCTAATGACAGGTAGTGTCCATAACTGAAGTAATGGTCCTTAGATTAACAGATTATCTAAAGGGATATTTTCTATTCAAGAACCTCTTCAATGCATCATCATTTAATGCTTTTTTATTAGTTCATTTATTTATACATAATATTAGGATTCATTTTGACATAATCATACAAGCATGGAATATAACTTGCTCCAATTCAGTCCCCAAGACTTCCCTTTTCCCTCCTGTCCTGTGCCACCATTTTATTATCTCTAATCTAGTGATACTTCCATTTATGTATCTTTTTAAATAAGTGAGTTACAGAAATATGTACATATATATGAAATTCATTGTTATATTTATACATGTACATAGGAAAGTTTGATTAGATTCATTACACTCTTTCTCCCTTTTCCTATCCCCTCTCTCTCTCACTCAGCCCCCTTCCTTAACTGCACTGATCTCTCTTCTGTTTTCATGAAATCTTCCCACACTTTTATTTTCCTTTCTCTTTCTCTCTTTCTTTCTTTCTTTCTTTCTTTCTTTCTTTCTTTCTTTCTTTCTTTCTTTCTCTTTCCTTCCTTTCTTTCTTCTTTCCATTATTTTGAACTAGCTTCTGCATATCAGTTAAAACACTCAACCCTTGACTTTCTGAGTCTGGCTTCTTTCACTTAGCATAATACTATTTAGTGACATCCATTCATCAGTAAATGCATAATTTCATTCTTATTTATACATAAGTCATACTCCATTATGTATATATACTATATTTTGTTAATCAAATTTTTTTTGATAGGCTTCTGTACTGGTTCCATGGCTTGACTGTGGTGAATTTGCTACTATAAAAATTGATTTGGTTGCAATCCTACAGTATGCTTATTTTAGATCTCTTATATGTGTACCGAAGAAGGGGATAACTTGGTCATATGTTATTTCCATTCCTACTTTTATTGAGGAGTTTTCATACTTCTTTAGAATGGTCATACTAAGTTGCAGTCCCACCAAGAATGTATGAGTTTACCTTTTCCCTCACATCCTTGCCAAAATGTATTATTTGTGTTCTGATAATTGCCATTCTGACTGGAGTGTAATGAAATCTCAATGTACTTTTCATTTGCATTTCCCTGATTGCTCGACTTGCTGAACATTTTTTCATATATTTATTGGCCATTTGTATCTCTTCTTTTGAGAAGTGTCTAGTTTTTTGTCCACTTGTGTGTTGGGAGAAATCCTAGTTCTTGGCCCGCAGCAGTTAGCTTCTCAAGTGTGTAAACTTACAGAGAGGAGCATTCTGCTCTGACCACATAGGAATGTAAACAACTGCCCCCAAATTTACCTAGTGTTACCAAGGGAACCTGTATAGGGACCTAGTGGTCTGATCCCCCATGGCACATTGTGATTGGGTTAAAAGTCTATAAAATGTATGTTTTTTTTTCCTACAATAAACGAGTTTGCGGGTTGCTTGCCAAGAACCTGCACTTATTAGCTGAATTATTTTTGGTTTTAAGTTTTTTGAGTTCTTATATATTCTGGATATTAATTCAATGTTAGAGTAACAGTTGGCAAAGATCTCTCATTCTATGGGTTCTTTATTTGATATCAGCCTGATCTCTTCCTTTGTCCAATTCTTCTCTTGTTTTTCTCCTCTTCTATAATGATAATTCCTAAAACACACCCTAAAAATGTCCTTTGATTATCCAGCTCATAGTCTGTTTTCCAAGGGAAGCAATCTTCAAGATGAGCCACAATAATCTCAGACCACTTCCATTATCAGCTACCAGGAGATACACAGGCATTACTCAAGATTCATAGGTATGACTAGACAACGGATTTTTTTAATGTAGTTTTGGGATAGCAAATACTCAAGAAAGAAAAGGAAATGTTCTTGATAATGATCTTACCTTTTCAAATTGTAGGAATGTTACCATATGTGGCAAAAGGGACTTTGCTTATGTGTTCAATTTTAAAGTCCTTTATATAAGGAGGTTGTCCTGTATTATCCAGGTGGACCCAATCTAATTACACCATTACTTAAAAACAGATAACTTTTCCAAGCATTGGTCAGAATGGTAGAGGTGAACATGGGAGATTGGTCAGAAAGTTATAAGGTTGTTCATTTCAAGATGGAGGAAAACAGTCAAGGTTCAAGGACTGCAATTTCCCATTAGCCAGAAAAAGTGAAGAAAGTGATTTGGCCTAGAACCTTCCAGTAGAGAACACATCTATAATGGCACATTGACCATAGTTCAATGAGTCCAGTCTTGGGATTCTCACATGCAACTCTATGAAAATGTGTTTGTGTTGTTTTAAACACTAGTTTTGGAGTAATCTACTATAGAAGTAAAATAAATATAGCATTTTTAAATCTCACTGACTCTGGTACTTGAGACACTGATGAGATGCAAATACCACAACTGCAACAGCAGAAAGGAACAAGGGGTAGGACTTAGTGGGTCTTACTCAAGCCACACACAGGTGCAGTGCAGTTCCCATCAAAATGCCAACAACATTTATAACAGAAAGAAGAAAAATAAGTCTATAATTCATGTGGAATCACAAGAAATCCTCAATAGACAAAGAAATATTGAACATAAAGAATAAGGCTGGAAGAAACATAATATAATCCAAAGTTATATTAACCAAACAGCATGGTACTGGCATAAAAACAGACACACACAAACCAATGGAACATAACAGAGAAACTAAAAGTAAATTTATGTATGGATAGCCAACTATTCTTTGAAAATGATCCCCAAAACATAAATTGGAGAAAAGAGAGTCTCCTTAAGATATTCACATTCCAAAGTATGAAGGTAGATTCCTTTCACTAAATTCATATAACCAGTTGAAAATGTATCAAAACTTAAATGTAATATCTGAAACCATGAAACACATTGGAGAACTAGAAAAATAATAAAAATATACTTCAAGACATTGTTACATGTAATGTTTATTTTTTTAAATTATTTTTGATGGGACTCCAACAACACAGGCAAAGAAAAATATAAACAAATGGGATCACATCAAAGGAAGACTCTTGTGCACAGCAAAGGAAACAAGGAAGAGTGATGAGATGATCAGTAACGTGGGAGGAAATATTTACAAAATATTTGTTCTATGAAAATTCACATCCAGAATATACATGGAACTCAATAAACTCAACAGAAAGAAATTCAGTGAAATGAACAAATTATCTGATTAGGCACTCCTTAAAAGAAGATAAAGTAATGACCATGAAGTTTATGAAAAATCACTCGACATCACCACTAATCAAGAAATGCAAATAAAAAATCACAATGAGACAATGTCTGACCCCAATTCGAGGGGGTATAATCAAAAAGACAAACCAACCCCTCCAAAAAATGCTATCAAGGATGTGGAGAAAGTGGAAATTTTACATATTGTTTGTGGGAATGTAAATTAGTACAGTCATTATGGAAAACTGGAAGTTCCTCAAAAAATTAAAAACTAACATGCAATCCAGCTATTCTACTACTGAGTAGCCAATGGAAATGAAATCAATATATTAAAGAGATACCTACATGTTCACATTTATTGCAGCACTATTCTCAGAAGCTAAGATTTGAGGTCAATTTAATTATTTATTTGTTGGTGGTTGAATGGAAAAAAAGAATGTGGTATATACACATATATATTAATAATATGTTATTCAGCCATTAAAAATAATGAAAACCTGTCATATGCAGCAACATGAACAGAAGGGAAGACATTATGTTAAGTGAAATACATCAGACACAGGAAGACAAATGTCACATGATTTTTGCTATATGGAAACTAAAAACATGAATTCAATAGATGTAAACAATAGAATCACAGTCACTAGAGGTCAGAAAGAGTTTGAAGGAGGCTTGGTATAGGGGGTTAGTCCTAATGTTCTACAGCACAGTAGGGAGACTGTACTTCCCAACAAGTTATCACATATTTATAAAGAGATTTTTAAAGGAAGAATCGAGGTTTCCTAATACAAGTAATTTCTAAATATATAAGGAGATGAAAATGCTAAATTATCCTAGTTTGATCATTAGGTATTGTTTACAGGTGTTGAATTGTCACAATTTGTCTTATAAATGCATACAACTAATAATGTCAAAAAGAAATTTTCTTGAAAAAAATCAATATAATCTCTTGAGACATTTTCTAATATTTTAAATTAAAATATTCAGAATCATGAAAATGATAATTAATATTTACTTGTAGATATTCCTAAATTTAAAACCTTAATCATCCTAGAGTTTTTTGTTGTTGTTGTTTCCCTCCTCTGAGGTGCCAGAGACTCGAACCATAGCCCCTGCAAAAGCTAGGTGAATGCTGTCCAATATGAGCTATTTCTTCAACTCCCCTTCAATCTTTTAAATGCCCCACCTCATACCAGATTCAAAATTATACCAAGGAAATTCTGGAAGCTCCTTTCAATGACAAATAACACATTTTCTTTCATTATTTTATCTTTTTCTCTGTATGTAAAGCATGAGAGTTTTTATCTTTTCGTTCATAGTAACCGGTACTTTATTGACTAGAATTATGAAAGTTTTTTTTTTCTAGAATGCTTTCATTTCCATGAAATTCTAAAGAAATTCCTTATTTTATCTCATCTTATTTGACTGAAATTACTTATACTGTAAAAGTGCTGACAGACCACTTCTCCTGAGAGAACACTGAAACCTCTCCTTTTATTTATTATTTTTCTTTTTTGGGGAAGTACTTAAGGAAAATGTGGTTTCACTCTTGAAAAATTAATTGTTCTGAAGTAACTAAACAAAGATTTAGCAAATAACTTTTAGAACATGTTGGGGGCTATGCCATGTAGACTACGCCAGGACGGTGACTGATCACATTGGCAGTGAGGAGGTTAATTAACATAAGCACACTCAGGTGATTTATCATTGGCCATATTCAAATGAGTTCACGTACACAATGCGTGCACAGGTGTTCCCGAGTGCTCCTAATCATGCCTGCTTGGACATCTAGCTTCTTGCCTAATGTTTGCATAAGAAGCATGGACCTACCCTGCACCTCCTGGAGGGAATATAAGCAGGCTGTAGGCAGAAGGAAAAGGAAGCAGCAAGCAGAAAAAGCAGTAGCAAGCAGAGAGAAGCAGAAGCTAGAAGCTGCAGCAAGCAGAAAGAAGCAGAAAGAAGAAGTAGCTAGCAGCTAGAAGAAGTAAGAAAGAAGCTGCAGTTAGCAGCTAGTAATAGGAGCAATAGGAGAGACCAATCGGACTAAGCCACACCTCTAGATAGCAGAATGAAGGACGCAGGATGAAGGACGCACCTTTAAGAAGAAGAAGCAGAACTTAAAGAAGAAATAGATCTCTGACAAGCGTAGAAGCCTCTCTTTCTCTAAAACTTCCTCTATAAGCAAAGCTTTTCTCCCTTTAAGCAAAGCCTCTCTCTCTCTTTCTCAAAGTCTCTCTCCCCTAAGCAAAGTCTTTCTTCCTCTCAAAGTCTCTCTTCCTCTATAAGCTAGGAAACAAGCAAACAAGCATGAAAGTAGTCCACTAAAAAGAAAGATCGTAGAAGTAGTTTGTTTCCAGTCCACCTCCAATAAATACCCACGCAATTGTTGCTGCAGGCAGTAACAAATATCCGAGGGATTTGGTACCGCAACAGATGGCAACAAATGGTGGCTCATATGGGATAGGAAAATCGGCAACAACCTTATGGGGAAAAAGGAAATCAGCACGGTGGGGAAAGTAAACTGAGGAGCCACGCAGGAATAGGGTGAAGGAAAATTCAAAGTCTGCCTCCAGGAATAGGTACGGCAGGGAAAGTAAGAACCTCGCAGGAGTCTCTGACCAGAGTGGTTTAAGGGCGAGGGATAGTAGGAAAGATCACAAAGGACATAACAGTGAAGTGCAAAAATGCATGTATTTTGTGTTACTTGTGTGTTTGTCAAAACAGAAGGGTGTCCCGAGAGATAGCAGAAAAGATTTAATGGAAGGTTCCTCTAATGAGGGAATGTAACAGAAGGTTGTCCTAAGAGACAGCAAATAATGGAGGGCTCCCCTGAGGGAATGTAACAGAAGGCTGTCCTGAGAGACAGCAAAAGGACATCTTATAGGAATGTGTGTCTTTTGTATCATTTGTGTGTTTTTACTACTGTTAGTGTGGCCTTTGTATCACATATTCAAACTCTAGCAGAAATAAGCCCAGGGTTTATAGAGGAAAGGCTGCCTAATATGCCCCAAGAGGATCTTCATAAAAAGGAAAGAACTGTTAAAGGGAAAAAGAACAAAGTGAGGAAGAATTCAGTGGTAGTAACATAGAAAACAATTACTCAGAAAATATAAGAACAAGGGAAAAAGTAGGAGAAAGCTAAACCTAATACAAAGAGCTTCAAAATTTGTAGAACCTCCCTGTATTTGAGGACCAAAACAGATATCATCAACCATTAGAAAAACTTTAAAGAGGCAGTTGGGATTGATTGAAAACAGTTATGCAGAGCAGTGTTATCTGGAGGACAATATCTGAATTGGAAGGCTCAGTGGCAAGAAATATCTGTTGAAACTGCTTGCAGAAAAGCAGTAGCAAGGTTTCTGGGTAGAAATGTTGATATGCTAATAGGAGAAGGCCAATACACTTCAATAGATTCTCAAAATCAATATGATCCTGGAGTGTATGCACGATATACAGCAGCAAAGAGACAATGCCCTAACAAAAGACAAGTGTTGACTACAGTAAAATCTGTTACACCTTGTGCCCCAGGTCTTTGCCCAAGAAAAGGAAAACATTGGGTTAACAAGTGCAAATTAGTTACTGATGCTGAGGGCAAGATGTTACCAAATCATTTAAGAAATGGGGCACAGGGCTCTTTGACTCAAGGATCACAAAATGGAAGCAGCTGTCATAACCTTTGTAGAGTTTAAGGAGTAACATCTTTTTGCTGATAGTGATTGCATCACTTGGGCAATTCCCAAATTGGAATTGGCTGGACCCATAGCTCCGCATAAGCTGATTTAGCCACTCAGATGATTTTCATCTTTTTCTCATTAAAGCAAACTGCCTATTTTCATCCTGTGTAACTCACTTTTTAATCCCTCATGTTGGTAACTCACATTTAAGGAGGGTTTATAAGTAAAGGGAAGTGCACTGATCAGAAGTTTAATGGAATTAATATTGAAAAATGTAGAGAGGGTGAAACAATTTTTTTTCATATACTCCTGTGTGTCTAGCTCTCCCTTTCCTTTTTGTGACTTCTAATTGAGAACGTCTCTAGACAGTTATCTTCACAGATCGCACAACAATGGGTAGATTCAACAAGCTAGTAACAAGGCTTTGATGACAAATCCTCACCATAAATGCCACTAAGATGGAAGTCAAAACGGGAGGACTTATCAAAAGAGCATTAGATGGGCTAGCACAATTTGGCACCAAATTTGGGGGATTCTTAGGTCTCACACTAATAAGCTTGGGTATCTTGTGTTAATTCCATTCTACATTTACAAATGGCTCAAAGTCAGTCAACAGGCTTATAATGTGATCAAGAAACAGGCCATGGCCACCCATGGAGCAGGACAATCTCCCAGTATATGGCTTAGTATGCTGGATCGGTAGTCAAAGATGGGTAACCACAGGAAAACACTGTACCAACCTAAGACAGAAGGGCCAACCTTGCCTTGGTAAACTTTGATGATGGGTAAGGACAGGATGTTGATTCCCAGAAGTTAAGACAGACATGAATCCTGTCAGCTTCCTTTTCATTTCATATAAAGAAGGGGGAATTGTTGGGGACTGTGCCATGAGGAGTACGCTAGGACGGCACCTGATCACATTGGCAGTGAGGAGGTTAATTAACATAAGCACACTCAGGTGATTTATCATTGACCATATCCAAATGAATTCACATACACAATGTGTGCACAGGTGTTCCCGAGTGCTCCTAATCATGCCTGCTCGGACATCTAGCTTCTGGCCTAATGTTTGCATAAGAAGCATGGACCTACCCTGCGCCTCCTGGAGGGAATATAAGCAGGCCGTAGGCAGAAGGAAAAGGAAGCAGCAAGCAGAAAAAAGCAGTAGCAAGCAGAGAGAAGCAGAAGCTAGAAGCTGCAGCAAGCAGAAAGAAGCAGAAAGAAGAAGTAGCTAGCAGCTAGAAGAAGTAAGAGAGAAGCTGCAGTTAGCAGCTAGTAATAGGAGCAATAGGAGAGACCAATCGGACTAAGCCACACCTCTAGATAGCAGAATGAAGGACGCAGGATGCAGGATGCACCTTTAAGAAGAAGAAGCAGAAGTTAAAGAAGAAATAGATCTCTGACAAGCGTAGAAGCCTCTCTTTCTCTAAAACTTCCTCTATAAGCAAAGCTTTTCTCCCTTTAAGCAAAGCCTCTCTCTCTTCTCAAAGTCTCTCTCCCCTAATCAAAGTCTTTCTTCCTCTCAAAGTCTCTCTTCCTCTATAAGCTAGGGAACAAGCAAACAAGCAAGAAAGCAGCCCACTAGAAAGATAGTAGAAGTAGTTCATTTCCAGTCCACCTCCAATAAATACCCACGCAATTGTTGCTGCAGGCAGTAACAAATATCTGAGGGATTTGGTATCGTGAGAGGCGGCAACAGGAACAGTCATAAAATGTATACATGAATCCAGATTGCTAGAAATATTTCATGCAGACACAGTTTTTAAGACAATTTTAATACACTCTGTAAATATTAATGTGAAAATCTTGTGTGTTTTATCTGTGAAAAAGTAAGTAAGGTTGCTATGTTAATAAACATGTGCTATTTGAAGAACTTTCCAAACTTTGAGGAAAAGTGTAATTCCTTTTAATTCCTCTCATTACTTTTGAAGCCTTATTGTCAATCTACATTTACAGATGTTAAATTCTTCTAAGTTTTTCATATTGATTGAATTTTGCTCTTTTCTTCCAGTCCCATGTGGAAAGATCTTTAGTACTTTTTTTTTTAACAAACAACATATAGGCTCACTTTATTGGACACATATTAATTTTGATTCTAGTTTGACTAGATAGATAACAAAATAATTATCTCAGAACATTAAAGGCAATTGCACCTTATGTTTTATCTTTGGATATTGATTAGAAATTCCACCAATGATTTGTATTCATTTGTCCATAAAAATTTTATCTCCCTTAGAGTATTATCATGATCAATGGAATTCTGACTATAATAGCATATTGCTTTCCATTCCTTCTATTTTGAAAAAAAAGTGGATTTGTGCATACTGAAAACATTGCATTTTCTAGTTCAGGAAAACACACTCTTTCATATCCATAGTGTTGTTAATTGCTTCATTCTCTTTCTAGACTTCCTTTTAGATGGATTAATTCTTCACACCTCTTCATGGCTTTGTATTTTCCCTCATTTTCTTCTTGTTTTGGATTTTAGGGTTTTTTGCCTTAACTATATTTGTAATTACTAATTACACATATTGCTTCCTTCCTTCTGTTAATTAACCATTCTATTTAAAATTTGATGTGGCTAAGATTATTTAATTCTTACTAAATCTTTCTTGTGCTTCTTCACTGAATTCCTTTTTATTCATTGGCTATTCATATTTCCAGAGACAATTGACAATATTTTTTGAAAATTTTCTTAAGTTTATAAGTCAGCTTTCTGCTTACACACTTTGCTTTTATATACATGTGCAGAATATATATAAATATATATATATGCATATATATTTATAGATATTTATTTTTCTCTCTAAATGACCAAGTGTTCATGGTTGTTTGTGCACATTTTTTCAATGAGTAGTCAGGCTGAATAATAGAGGCATTTGCTATGTGTTTTTCTATGCAAATGTATAAGTCAGTTTCTCCAAAATTTTTCTCCATGGATAAAATAAAAGTTGGGTTTTAAGTGAGTTTTCTGGATACATTAGTAGGTTTGGTTTAAGAGTACTATGCAGCAGATAAGATGAGCATCCACCTATGTATCAAATAAGAATGTGAATATTGCCTAAGTGCATTTGCTTCATAGAAATAGTTACTTTTCTTGCTCTCTTTTAATTTGGAAGTTCCAGCTATGTACTCCCTTTTTTTAGATCTTAATTCTGTGCAAGGCATATTCCTATGTATAGAACTAATGCCTACTTTAGAAAGAAAATGTTTATAATCTATTAATATAGGTCTAGCTTTTATGATGAGAATTGTTTTTATAACCTGGGGTATTATGACATTTTTTTCTCATTTTTACCTTCCTTGTATTGTATTTTGGGAGTTATTAAGCTTCTACATTACTTTTTTTCATAATTTGTTCTATTTACATATACATGACATTAAATTTTGACATTTTGTACATACATAGAGTATAACTTATTCTAATTAGGATCCCATTCTTGTGGTTGTACATGATGTAGAGTTTCACTGGTAGTGTATTCATGTGTGAATATAGGAAATTTGTCTGATTCTGCCTTACTTTATATGTACACTCATTCTGTAATTGAGAGATTCTTCAATTCTCTGATACACTGGAAGGGTTTTCCTTTAATATAAAGATAAACTTTATCATAGCAGAAGAAGTTTATTATGCCATTATTTAATCCACACAGTTTCTTAGGGAAGTTTTCTTTCCCCTTAAATCCTTTCATGTTAGCTAAGAAATTAAATTCAAATAGCCTATGTCCCATGGCATAGCTTTTGAATGATTGAGCTCAGTTTCTTTGATTCCCTGTTCAGATCTTTCACATCTAACTACAATATTCTTGCACTCAATTCTGTTGACTTCCACTCAGTTCATCAAATCTTATTATGAAGGCCTACAGTGATAGCACTGGACAAGTTCTGAAAGCACAGTGATGGCTGAGATAAACTGAGTTTTATGTGTGGCTCTTGGTAAAGAACAACCTTGGTAAAGAAGTAAAATAGTGGAAAGGTTAAATTACATAATTTTTGTTTAATACTGAATTGTTTATTATATAATTTTGCATGAGTTCCATTTTGCAAGGGCAAATTGAAAAACTAATGTACATTGAAAAAAATTCACTGTGAATGCTCCAAGCATGTAATGATCGCTGCTCTTTGTTGTCCTGATATAATTCGCAAGATATTGAATACATGAAGTGCAAATAATAAAAGTAAACCTGCTCATATACAACTTCTAAATTCTTATTTTTAACCTATTTCTTATTTTGGAATTAATTTATTTGGAATTAATTTGCAGCAAGGGGGTAAATAAAATAAGCAGTAGTATAAATAATAAGTAAACCATATTAAAATATATTTGGGTAAATCAATGATCTTTCTTAACTATATAATTCACAGCTTTCCTGTATCAGATTGAATAAAAAGCATTTTGGATGCTCCATGAAATATGACGTATTAGAGATTAATTACCTACTATCACCTGTCTTTAATTTTAGAGAAATGGAAATCTAAGGAAGTTAAGGATTTTCCCAGGATATCCATAGATACCAAAGCAGAGCCAAGTCTACTCCATGAGTTTCACCTGTTTTTCTTTGATAGAGTGGGAAGATGGGGGGGTCTTTGAGTCATTTAATTTGCCAAATTTTGCTTGGGGGAATTTTTTTCCTTCATGATAAAATAGTACAATATTTCAGTCTATTTTTATGCTTCCTTTGAAATACATCTCAGCTTAAGAAAGGGTAGATAGTAATAAAACAAGTAGAACCTGAAGAGTTTTTTTAATATATGATTGAATTTGTTTCATTAAAGGCTTAAACACAAGTATAACTAATAAAATCAATAAGTTTTTTGTATATCAACAACTATAATACTGAAAAGAATACTGGTGATGTTTTCTTCTGACATCAGAATTTAGGCAGGAAAAGACTCAGATGGTGCAAGGTGCAGACTCTTACTTTTTACTCATTCCACTCTAGTCCCAAAGAAAATAAGGTGACTGAGAAATTGAGACACATTATTGACTGAAGATAAGTAGCATTTTTCATGGAATCCAATAATGAATAAGAGAAATCCATTTACATTCCTTATAGGTGCTGAAGACTTGAGGAAGAAAAACTTTGCATCTTGTGCAATGTAGACACACTTGAACTTCTGTAGAGTCAAATCAACCTTGAGCAAAAATAACCAATAGGCAAACACCTACAAAAATCTTTGCTGCAGCCAAGATCCACCAATAGATGCTAAGAGTAGCAGGTGAAAGTTTGAAAAGAACAGGCAATCATCATAGTTTCAAAGTATCTATGCCCAAATATTTATGAACAACAAATGAAAGATAGTGATCTAGAAAATGTCATTGTAACCATAAAGTCATGATGAACATCACCAGTAATTAGAGTCATTAACATTATGGACATTTTGATGCAATGCATTGAGAAGGACATGTTTTCTTGTTTGTGGTGTTTATGCAAAACATTTAAGTTCAGTCCAATCATGAGAAAACATAAGGCTCAATCACCTGAAGAACATTCTACAAAACAAATTGGTAGAATTACTCCTAAAAATCTAACTCATAATAAGCAAGGAAAGACTAAGGAAATGTTTCAAGATTGGAAGAGATTAAGGAAAAATAACAAAATTGTGGCATGGCATCCTAGGCTCTTGGAAACAAGAGACTATTAGTGGAATACATGAACTTGGAATATGATCTGTGGTTTGATGATGGATACATGAATGCAAATTTCCTGGTATTGATGCTTTAACTTAAGGGACAAAAATATTAATGCCATTGGAAACTTATGAGAGATAAACAGGAATGGTTAAGTTATTTGTGCAACATTTATATAAGTCTAATATTTGAGAGTTAACATTTATTAAGATTATTTCACCATGATAATACATATTTTGAGGGAATCTACCCCCCCACCCAGTTTTACAGTGTTACTGGGAGAAAATGAACTAATTTGGGGCTCCTATCTAGTAAAGAAAATATTAATGTTTGCATTAGGAAGAAACAAAGACATATATGGAGATGGTAAGAGAGCCCTCTGAAGGCTTGGAGAATATAAATTCTGGGCATATTTATTTGCCATTCCTCATTTCAAGTAAAATTTGAAGTCCTGGAAAAATTACGAGGAGCTCCAAGGCCTGCAAATAGAGAAGGCAGGGTCTGGGTTTCAAAGACATGTGAATTCCTTTTCCAAACCTGAATCTTCTGCCTGGTAACTGTGTGACCATTCTGTCCATCCTATACTGTTAATTATTCTGTGCCTTTGCCTTCACATTCATTAGGGTTAACAATGTATATTTTGCACATTTGCTAGATTTACTGAAATAAAGAATGAAAAATATCTATTTTTCACATCTCTTTAAAGCCATAATTTTCTAATTAAATTCAATCAGCATCATAACAAAGTTTAAAAGAAGGGGGAAAGAGACATGCTCTTTTATTAGCAAGTTTGTGTACTGTCTTTAAGCTCTATGATTTTATCTTTTAAGATGGTTGTGCGTTTAGTACTTTTTTATCGTTGTTTGTTGTTTGGTACTGGGGATTCTACTCTGCGCCTCTGGTTGAATCATTTTAATGGAAGTGTCTTCTCTCACTGGCTTGCTGACCTGAGGGAATAGATGGAGGTGTCTGTTGGCAGGCACAGGGAGAAGACCACCATGCGCAGCAAACTCCAGGTGGCCTCAATGCTCCCTTCAACTCCAGCATCCCTGACTCAGTCCAAGAGGAAGAGGAGCCTGGCTGGCTGGAACCCTCAGCCAGGTGTCCTGCCCAGACTCAGACCGGCCCAGTATGTTCTGGTGAGTGGGTAGTTCTGTCCCCTGTGCCTACTGCCCAGGGCCAGAGGGTGCATGGGAAAGGTGTGCCAGGGTCTTGAGCCCTGGAGAGCTGCACAGAAGGCCTGCACCACGGAGGCGCTTTCGGGGCTGCAGGGCGCTGGGACCTGGACCTGCATTCCTTCTTCTTAGGCATCAATGGAGCCGCTTTCCTCTCACGCCTCCCCATGGATGCAGTACTACATGTACTGGTGAGTTGTGGGAACTGTCCCCTGTCCCTGCTGCCCTGGGACAGGAGAGTGCATGGAGAAGTGATGCAGAAGGTGGCACAGGGGGATCAGGCTTCACAGGAAGTGGAGGGCATTGGCACAGCACTGGAACTCCACATGCTGGTTGCCCATCAGGTAGGGCTCTGACCCCAGGTTGCCCAGGCATTTCTGGGGCTTGGGTAGTGTGTGGGTGGTTGTCTCTCATGCTCCTCTTGGGGAATGCCTCTGGCATTTGCTGTGGCTTTTATCTCCAGGGGAGGCAGGTATCCCAGGGAGGCAGGTATCCCATCAAGGCAAAGAAGGGGAAGAGTTGGAAAGTCTCCTGAGACACATAGGTCTCCTAAGTGGGGTTGGGCTGGGGGCACGGGCCACTCTGCTCCTTCGCCTCCTAAGGGGAAGGAAGAGGAGAGGGCTTGCAGGAGGTGGGTGAGCAGGTGGTGGCTACAACTTTTCCATCTCCTGGGAGACACTGAGTCTGTGCGCAAGTGGGCACTTGGAGGAGCAGTATCAGGAGGAACCCTCGCATAAAGGGCCTGCCAGAGGTGGAAGGAATGTGAGATGCCCAAAGATCTAGGAGACAATGGCAAGCATTGTGTGGTCCCAGTCATTGTTTTGGGTGTCTTCGTGCCTGATTACTGTGCTCCTCAACTCAGGTGGTAGGTCCAGGTTCTCTCCCTCCCATCATCCTCACACTGCCACATCCACTGTCCTGTCACTTCCCTTTCTCCTACCCTACTTTACACCCACTCCTTTTTTGGGGTATGCTTGGGGAAACTTTCCTAATGACAGGACACCTGAACTAGTTCTGACTCTGCACTGCCTTGAACTCTTTTCCTCCCACCCTTTCCTTTCTGGGACGTAGAATGTTCCATGGCCACTCATAATTAGTTTTTCTTCTGCAAAAATGGCAAAAACCTTAGGTTGAAATACATGGTGCCTCTTTTTTGTGTGAATGTGTCCACTGAAGCCATCACACTGGTTGTTTCTGTCGCCTCCTAGCCTGTGTCTTAATTTCCTAGACACAGAAGTAGCAGATTTTGTTTTGAGTCTTGGTCATTTCTAGGCTCAACAAAGTTTAGTCAGCTGGACCTTCTGTCACTTATCAGAAAATGTTTGTCTTAAAGATGGATAATTCTCTCTTCAAACTTTATATTATTTGGAGAGGTTGTTGAAGGATTTCTTTAGAAAAGTGTTAGTGCAAGATGAACATAATAACAAGTCAGAGTTACTGTGTTTTAGACCGGCTTTGTTAACACATTGGACAGAATGGGATTTTAAGACTTTTGATCCACTGAGTTGATCTAAAAATCTTCCTTGAAGCTACAAATAAGTCTTGTTAATTTGCCTATTACTAAAATAAGTGCTTATAAAGTGTATAGTTTACTCTCCTCCTTGGTTCAGACCCAACGAAGTAACTTTCAGTGTTAGATAGTTAAAATAATGTAGACTGTCATATGTTCTGTTTACCAGAACAATAAAAAGATACATAGTAAGGAAAGGTAAAATCAGAATAATTGATTCAATGTATGTGATAACCCTGTCTACCTAAACTCTTCCTAACATGTCATTAGTTTCATAAAATATAGAGAATATAAACTTTTTACTCTGTAGCACAGGGTAGCTGTGTTGACCAAGCAGGTTTTTATGTATGTCTATTGATATGTTCAATTTTCTGATACTGGTTCAGTTCTACAATTTTGGTGGCAAGAGCTGGAATATAAAATCATTTGCTTTGTTCTGTCAGTGCATGTCTTTTTCCCGTTGTTTTTAGTATAACATGTTCTTTCATATCCTTCATTGATGAAGTAGTACTTACTGAAAATCAGTATGAATATTTTATTGTGAATGTAGAACTACAATGGCAACAAAGGAAGAGATTCAAATGTGAACATAATAATGTCTCAATATTAGAAAACTCTGTGAACACTCTTTTTGCCCATTTTCTTTGTTATCATTTACTAATGTTGAATATTTATGAGATGTTTTATTTTAAATAATTATTGCTATTTCCTAGTCTTTATAAATTGTAGTATTATATTCTGGCTTTTTTCTACATAGCTTTTATACATCCAGGGTGATAAATACTTAATTTTTTCTTCATTGGGGAAAAATCTATAATTAAATCCAACTCATAAAATATTCTCTAGAAAATTTTAAAAATATTTTATAAATTGACACTACTTTTCTACATGGAATGAAATAATGATTTTACGTTCTTTTGAATTTTAAGCGAGCAATTTCAGCTTGAACTTTTAAATAGGAAATAGGTTATTGAGAATACATGTTATAAAACAATGATGGCATTTTTTATTTTAAACTCAGGATAAGCAACAAGTTAATGGAATTTAAAATGTGCTTTATATCACAATTGTGAAGTACAAAACTGCCTATAACAGAATACTTGGTACAGTTCACTAGTTTACAACCTGTAATGTTGCCATTTTCTTTAAACTAGTGGAGAAAAGGAGTGATTAGACTAACTTTTAGGAATTCTTATTGTCATTAGTGGATTCTTTGTCATTATTTTTCCCACAGTATAGTTATTTGGTGTTTACTTTTGATGTCTGCAAAATGGTGACCTGGAAAGAATAATTGCCAAGGGCCAGAAAAAATGTATTCAGTGTAGCTTTCTGTTCCTACCCTATTTTCTCTCCCTGTTGGCAAATTTGAAAGTCAATAGACATCTACCAGAAAATCTAATAATGTTGTTATTGTGTTTTGCAGTAACCTATCATAGTGGATACTGTATTTCAGGAATAGATATGTAGATCCATGGTATATTGGGATGACATGAAAATTATCTTGCTTTCCAAAGTCTCTTTTTAAAAAGATATTTTTAAATATACTCTTAGTCTACTAAAGCTGTCATTACAAGATACCAGAGTTGGTGGCTTGAAAAACAAACAGGTATTTTCTCAGTTGAGAAGTTTGATATGAGGGTGCTATCTTAGAGTTCTAATGAGGGCCTAATTCCTGCTTTGAGGAGGGCCATCTTCCTAATGTGCGGTCTCCTGGACTTTTCTCTGGTGCCTGTGTGTGGGGAGAGGGAGAGCTGTTTTCCTCTTATAATGACACAGATTCTTTATGAGTTCCTTTCTGCAGGACCTTATCTAAACCTCATTACTTCCCAGAGGCTCACATCCATAATTATCACCCTGGGAGATTAGAACCTCAACATAGAAACTTGGGGGTCACTTAAACATTCAAAGCATAATATAAACTCCTTGAAAGAAATTAACATTAATGTCATCCTCTGCTAGGTACTATATTTTTTGTTAAAAATTCACAAAAAGCCCATTCTATAGCTATTATATCTGTTTTCAGATGAGGGAATAAAAACCTTAGGTTAAATAATTGCCTCCAGGATCCTGCCAGTATAGTGGTACTGAGATCCCATTTTAGCATTCAGACCACTATGTTTACTGGGATGGAATGCTGAAAAATTAGTTCAATGTTAATGTTTGCTCTTTATTAGCAGTGGTAAGTTGGAAAATCCAATCAAAATTAGATTTAAACTTAATTAAGCAGTTGTACTACTTAAAAAATGGAGTCATATAAAATGTATAATGTTCATGTTTATTACTCAATGAATTAAAATCTGGTACTAAAAAGATATATAAAATATTTGCTTATTTATTTAAAGTCATTAATTTATCAGTTTTTTTAGGCATAAAATGAATGAATGTGACTTTTGGAAAGCAATATATATTTGGAATTGTGATGCAAGTGTTAGTATTTTTACTTTGTTTTCTTTTATATTTTACTTATTTTTAAAATATTTTAGATGTTAATGAATCTATATTGTATTCATTGATTTATATGTGGTGCTGAGAATTGAACCCAGTGCCTCACACATCCTAAGCAAGTGCTCTACCACTGAGCCTCAACCCAGGTCTATATATTAGTTATATGTTTACTTATTTGTTTTGATTTTATATTTCAGTATTTGAGTA
This sequence comes from Sciurus carolinensis, assembly GCF_902686445.1. Classification (NCBI taxonomy): domain Eukaryota; kingdom Metazoa; phylum Chordata; class Mammalia; order Rodentia; family Sciuridae; genus Sciurus; species Sciurus carolinensis. The sequence goes on along the minus strand of NW_025920313.1, from coordinate 112,569 downwards.
TATGTCACCAAAGGAAAGACAATCTGGATGCACATGCTATATGTATTGCTGCACTAGTGGGTGACAATTTTTCCTTAAAGCAGATAAATATTATTTACTGAAGATGGTTCATTAGAGTGACAAAGTGTGAAAAGAAATTTGCTTTTGTTGCCATAAATATTAATTTAATACAATAATGTTTTGTCTATATTTGAATAACTCATTCTTGTTTCTTTTCATGGGTAGTGTAAATACTTTCAAGAATTTTCTAAATTTTGTTTGTGAAATATGGGAAAGGACCCAAAGATAATTAGTCTTTCACTCTATTCTAGGTTATTTATTAACTTTGTCCTTCTCATCTCATATAATTAATTCAACTATATTTTTAATTACTGATTTTGTTTTAGTATGTGTCAATGATCAATAATACAAAAGTTGATAAAAATTAATAAATTTGTGATAAATTACAAATTAACATCATTGAAGCTGTTATTATTCCAAATGTAGATATCCTCCTTAATTTAATATGTATTACTAAAGAAAAGGAGTCAGACGAGGATGGAAATGTGTACTAGACACTGGGGTAGATGCTGTAATTCAAAGATGAAGAGACTGATATGTTCACATTACAATGCTGTGATATATCCATGGAGAGAAATTCTCATTTTGGGGCCAAATGTCATTTACAAGGCTCTACCTCTTTTGGCTGACATTGTGCTTCAGAGGGACCATGTTTGTTTCTGCAGTCTCCCCATATTATATATTGTTTAATTCTGGGATTATGAGAAACAATATTGAACTACTAAATTATGACCAGAGTAGTCATGGCCTAGAAGTAGTCAAAAGTAAATATTTATTTATTTTTCATATCAGGGATTGAACTCAGGGACACTTAACCCTTCTCCACATTCCCAGCCCTTTTCTATATTTTATTTAGAGAAAGGGTCTTGCTAAATTGATGAGGCTGGTTTTGAACTCACATTCCTCCTGCCTCAGCCTCCAGAGTCAACTGGGATTGTACGTGTGCACCACTGTACCTGACTGCAAAGACAATATTAATATAGTAGAAAACAAAAATCAAACAAAGGTTTTGAATATTGGAGCTATATAGTGTTAGTGATTGTTGGGAGAGAGTAAACTAGATGCAGTTTTTAGACCAGTTTGGGCAGAAATTTGGCATTATTGAGACTTGTTAATTACATGATCTATACTAACTTGTTAGTTGAAAATAAGAAAGGGATATAACCTTCAAGGATTTTTTTTTTAGACAGATTGAAATATAGCATTCCAGTATCTATTATAAGTAAAAAGAAATGTTTGTTTTTAGTGGTCAGCTTTTAAAGGTCAAGCATTGGTCAGTATCAGTAGTAAAATTTGGTTTAATGGAGAAAATATCTCTAATAAAATTCCAGTGTTCTTACTACATAGGACTTAAATGCACTTACTAAAATTGTCATATATTTTTATTTTTTTATATCATAAAGACTACTTCAGCAATAACATGACCATGGGATTGTGAGCTAGTTACTTAAACTTTATAAAGGTCAAACTGTGTAAGAAGAGAGAACCTGTTTGATAGTGTTCTGGGAATTTGAAATAATGCATGTAAAGCAACTTGCAAAGTGTATTGCACCCAGTGAACACTCACAGTTGGTGATTATTTTCATTGTTCTTTATGTGTTGAGGAAGAACTATTGGTAATGGTAGTAAATTTATTTAATCAATCCATGTTTTCAGTGTGATGAATGTTTTTACCAGCAATTCACAAGTACTATTGAATCAAAATAATCTCTGGCTTTTTAAACGATTCATATCATCTGGATTTTATAATAGTCTTCTTCATTCCCACCCAATTTGAGAAATCATTCCTGTAGTGAACTGGTGTTACTAATGGGTATATGGTGCATCCTTCATGTGTATTGGGGGAAGAGTTGGGTGTGGGAACAAATAATCTAGAATATTCATTTTTCTTTCCTTCATTCCTTCCATGCTGTGGCTTGAACCCAGGACCTATGCATTCTAGACAAGTACTCTATCACCAAGTTGTACCCCTGACTCTCTCATTGTTGTTTCTTAACTAATGGTCATCAGGAGAAGCCTTACTCTTTCAGTAAGTGCATTGGTAAACTTCTCCTTAGAGCTAATCAACTTTTTCTCTTAACCATTGGCCTACATTCTCTTTCCCTTGTTCAGGCCTGTGCTTGACATCTAAATAGTCTAGAGAAAATTCATTCTTTGTTAGTGACTCTTATGTGTAACTCTCAAGATTTTTTAAATTAAAGCAAAATAACTGGTCAAAAAACTTACCTATCTAAAGAAGAAACTGATACTGCATTTTATTCTTTATCTAAAAATCTGCTTGGATGTTACTATTCATTACCTTATATTATCATTTATGAACTTTTGCTCTTTTAAGTCTGTGAGTGGCCTACCCTGAACTTTAAATTCATAATTAAATACAACAGCAATAACAAACGTTAAAAGGATGTGAGTGTGTGTGTGTGTGTGTGTGTGTGTGTGTGTGTGTATCTGCCTGTGTAATTTCAACCTCTGTCAGAACAACATTTATATCTTGGTTTGTGTTTCTAATGTTCTATGTAATTCTTAATGGGTTCTTGAGTTTTAGGAAAAACTGTTGTTAGGGTTCAGTACAAAGGAATGATTCACTCATAAATGAAATTTAAAGTGAAGGCAAAGTGAGTTAAAATTTTCTTCATTCCATATTACCATCTTAATTTTCCTCCCTTTTTAATTCTACTTCAGATTTTCGAGTTTTATCAGGTTTTTTTGGGGGGGGACTTTTAAAGTTTATGTATAAAGAGTATCTGTTCCATTTATTTTATTTATTTATTTATTTATTTATTTATTTATTTATTTATTTATTTAATCCTTTTAGTGGAAGGTTTTGCCATAGCATTTTAGTTTATTTCTTATAAGGACTATTTTCTGTCTGCCCTATTATATTTTGAAAGTTAATTTTAAAGTATATAAAAAGGTAGAATTTAGAGAATCTAAGTTCCCTGATGCAGTCAGTAGCATCAAATATTACCTTGTATTTTTTATAGTTTTTAAAGATACTTTTTGTTTAAGATACTTTTAATGATTTAATTTAAAAATTTTTTAAAGTATCAAGTAATTCTTTAGTCTATCATTTTAGTGTTTTTTGTCAGTCCATCAATACTTTGTTTTATACAATTTTATATATATTATTATTTTTCATTTTAATTTTTAATCTGTTCCATGAAAATTTTAGCATGTGATGCCTCCCTCCCTGTCTCTCCACTTGAATATTTCCTTAGGATAGATACCCAGTAGTGTCATTTACAAATCAATGTTTATGTACCTTTTTCTGGGATTCCCTATTGTCCCAATATCACTAGTTATTCATTACATCCATATTTAGTGTTACAATACTTAAAATACTTGGTTTTGATACATTGTTTATCAAAAGATGTCATAACTTATATTTGAATTTCTTTGGTTGGTTCCACTACCTCTGTATTTTCTCTCCAAATTGCTAAGAAGACTGTTTCCATTCTTTGGATACTTACACATCTTTTTTTCAAAAAAATATACAATGACATTTTCTTTGTTTTATATCAAAAATTTTGTATTATTTTATTAAGAATCATTTTTTGTCAATTTTTCTATTTACATACTCCTTTCAGGTCTCTTCTTTATTATTTGTGCTTTAATATATATTATTACCTCATATGGCAACTCACTCAGTTTTTTCCTCAGTAGTTTTAATATTCTTAAATGTGTTTATTCTGCTTTTATAAATGGCATGCAAAAAATGTAGACTTAACATAAAAATGTTATTGGAGGAAAACTGCAGTTGACTCTTTCAGCTCTGGCTGTCTCTTATTTCTTCTTCAACACTACCTGTGTACTATAAAACATGAAACTTTCATATGTAAGCATGTCTATGAGAGTTGCATCAGTTGTTGGAATAGATTTGCTCTTAACCATTGTCCAGATTATACCAGTTAGAGCAGATCAATAAGAGATTAGGTAACTTACCAGATTTTGTCAGTTTGTGTTACCATCAGTGATAGACTTGTGGTTATGAAGAAAGAAGTAAATCATATTTTGCCTAAGGTGTTAGACCCATTTCTTAGAGGAGTTAATGCTAAAGCTTTTGAATAGGCTAAGTTTAGCAACTGGGTGCATCTCAGTACATTAAATTCAACTGTTTGACTTGAAATATCTCTGTTATACTAAAATTTACAAAGGATTTTTTGGCACATAATAGTCCTTAAGTCAGATCTACTTTGTCTCCTATTATTAATTCTTCAGAAATAAATTTTTTCGCTTTGGTATTTGAACTCTTCAGATTCTTCCACTTTGGTAGGCATTTTAAGTTCTTTTAAAAAATTAACAATGCTGGGCACAGTGGTGCACACCTGTAATCCCAGCAGCTTGGGAGACTCAGGCAGGAGGATCATGAGTTAAAGCCTTGACTTAGCAAAAGTGAGGCACTGACCAACTCAGTGAGACTGTGTCTGCAAATAAAATACAAAAAAATAAATTTTAAAAATAAAAATATATTTTAAAATCAATAAAACTCAACTATATAGAGAAACAGAAAAGTTATTTCCTCTTTTGCTCTCTCCTTGTTTTCTCCCCACACCTTTTATACATTTCATTACTTTTCTATATGTAACATTATATGTAATGTTTTCTAGGTAAACTATACTTTTAGTATCCTGTTTATCTTTTGTGTTTCTCTTTGCAAATATAAGCAAATGCAGATTTTATTTTGGAGCTCTTGCCATAAATAGACAAGATTTTTATCTTTAAAGATCTGTATGGTCATCAATCCACTGTGGTGAATTCTGCTTCTCCATGATGGATCTCCAGCACATCTGTGCTCTCTGTGTACTTTCCAACACTATTTCATAAGATAGAGACCATGTTAAAGTATAAGAAGAACAACATCAATGATAATGTCTTGTGTGAAACCTTTGCATCTTGTAAATCTTTTCTTTTTTCTAAAAATAAATATTAATTAAATCTTAAAAAATCCCTTGATCCTATGTAGACACTATAGATGTTTCCTATACTTTGCATGGGTTGTCAAAAAGTGAAGTATTTTCTTAGAAAAGTGAAATATAAGAAAAATAATCATCTTTTGTCTGGAAAGCAGAATTAAGGGAGTTTTTAGGCACTGAGGTCAGCACCATCACTGGTCGGTCACAGTCACAGAGCAAGCTGACAGGTGAGTCAGGCCGCCTGCATCATGGAGGTGGCAGGAGGGCACCCACCCACCTGCCTTGCAGAGCTAGGCAGTGGGAAGTCAACCCGCCCAGCAACAGGCCAAAGACAGATCTCATCACTGAGTGATCCCACCTGACCCTTGCACCAAGGTCAGTGCCTATCGCGCTCCCTCTGGCCGCAGAGAGAGACACAACAAACGTCTGAAGCTTTGGAAGTTTATTATGCACAGTCCCTCTCCTACACTTCTCTTACTCCCAGCTTCCGCGCACTCCCAGCTTCTCTTCTCTCAGCTTCTGCGCACTCCCAGCTTCTTCCGCTCCTCAGCTTCTTCCGCCGTCAGCTTCTTCCGCGCCTCAGCTCTTCCGCCGTCAGCTTCTTCCGCGCCTCAGCTCTTCCGCCCTCAGCTTCTTCCGCCCTCAGCTTCTTACACTTCTGCTTCTTCCGCCCCCTTACTCTCCCACCCACCAGGCTTATATACACTTCAACCAATCAGGGGAGAGCACACGAGGTAAACCGCGGACAGCTGCAAGCATAGAATAGATACACGAGGGGGGCATGCTCTAATCACATCGTTAACTAGCCAATCATTGGAATTCGCTGGTTGTTTACTGTATAGCTGGCCGCTTTTGGCTCAGCATCAGGCGCCATCTTGACCGTGCCCAAGGCTGGGGGTCCTGGAAACCCCAACAGATCCCCCTTCTTTATTATTAAACTAAGGCTCGGGACCATGTCTGTCTTAGGTTGAGTGGTCAGCATATGTCCTTACCCGTCATCAGAGCCTGCAGAGCATGCTGCAGCTCCTGTCTTAGGTTGGTACACAGCCACCTCCTTCATTACCCGTCTTTGACTACCGGTCCAGCATCAAGAGCCATACTAATGGGGGGCTGTCGGCCTTTAGGGTGGTCATGGCCTGATGAAAGATAATTTGATCTCTCTATTGGCTAGCTTGTAGATGCATGCCAAAACGAATGAAGAGAAGGAGGCCAAGGCAGAGGAGTACCACCATAGCTCCTAAGCCTGCCCGCTGTTTGACAAATCTATAAACAGAAGAAAAACCATATAGCCATATTAAATACAGAAACAATATACATCCCAGTAGTGTTACAATACGGGCAACACAAAACAGCTCTCAGGGAATAAACGCATCCCAGTCCCAAAAGTTCTTGCAAAGTATCCACTTGTTCTTATAATGAGTCCACTCTCTGATAGAGTCTCTATGGTCTGCAAGGCTGCAGCTGCATTCTTGGCCAAATGATCGTTGTTATGGTTGTGTCAATGCTGCTACTGCAAGGACTGTGATGACAATGATCACGGCTGTTGCAATGTCAAAGCCTCTCCTGCTTCTCGACAATAGCACTGGCAATTCTACATCTGCAACAGAAACTAGGACTGGTAGGAAGATAGAAATGTGCAAATTGCACGGGTGGCAAAAGAACCATTCCAGCATTGTGAGAGATAGCACACGGTTAGTGAACAGTTAAGAGGTGTTATTAGAAATGTTAGTTGGTAGAAACATAAAAGGGAGGAAATACACAAGCTGACGTGGGAGGAAAAGCAATATCAGCTAGGGTCAGCAGAACGAGTTGCTCTACTCTGGGTCTGATTTGTAGTATGATTCCAATGGCAAAGTGCAAAAATTCCTCCTGTTAAAGCAAAGAAAGACTAGAGATATCCTTGTCACCAAAAACAGCACGACCTGAAAAATCATCAGTAGAATTGACAGGCTTGTAGAGGAATTGGTGAAAAACAAGAAAAGAAAGGATAAAAAATGTGTTAGTTAGAAGTGAAAAATATGGCCAGGCTAACAATGGCCCATAGGTTCCAGGTTTGCCTTTCCGTCTGAGTTTTTGTTATTGGAGGAAGGCTCAGGCTCGCCATTGCGAGGAGGAGCAGCATCACTTGCATGCTGCTTTCCCTCAACAGTAACCAATTTGCACTCGTTAGCCCAACGTGTTTCCCTTCTGCGCCTTGGGCAAAGTCCTGGGGCATAAGGTGTAACAGATTTTACTATAGTTATCTCTTATCTTTTGTTAGGGCATTATCTCCTTGCTGCTGATTTTGTGCATCTATTGAAGCGTATTGGCCTTCTCTTATTAACATCTCAACATTTCTATTGGGAAACCTTGCCACTATGTTTCTGCAAGCAGTTTCAAGAGCTATTTCTTGCCACTGAGCTCTCCAATTAGACATTGTCCTCCAGATAACACTGCTCTGCATAGCTGTCTCCAATAGTCTTAACTGCCTCTTTAAAGTTTTTCTAATGGTTGATGGTATCTCCATTTGCTCCTCAAATACAGGCAGGTTCTACAAATTTTGAAGCTCTTTTTATTAGGCTTAGGTTTCTCCTACCTTTTCCCCTTGTTCTTAAGTTTTCACTACCACTTGGTTATTCCTTTTTGGGGGTTCTTTGTGTTAGACTTAGTTCCCTTTTTTCCCTTGTTCTTAGATTTTTTGAGCAATTATTTTCTAGGTCACCACCACTCAATTTTTCCTCACTTTATTCTCTTTAAGAGTTCTTTTCTGTTGCTATTAGATCCTGTTCATGAAGATCCCCCTTGTGGCACACTGAGCAGCTTTTCTTACTTTAGCTGTTTTTTCCTTTAATGGCGTCCCATGGTTTTTTAATAGCTCCCTGAGGGGTTGCTGCATTCTGAATAATGGCATCTCATGGTTTTTTAATAGCTCCCTGAGGGGTTGCTGCATTCTGAATTTAGATGTTTCAGACCCCATTGTTACTAATTTGAATAGCTTCAGTTATGGCAGTTACAATAACAAACAGTGGCCTAGCTGCCAGGAGCAACGAGATTACTGAAAGGAAAACTATCAAGTGTGCCTTAGAACCCTAATTGGACCGCTTCAAGCGTGTTTCTACTTTCACTTTAATTGGACCGCGTTCCACGCGTCAGGACCGCTGATGGCGCATCCCGATACCCTTTAACCCGCGTTCCACGCGTCAGGACTGCTGATGGCGTATCCCGATACCCTTTAAGCCGCGTTCCATGCGTCAGGACCGCTGATGGCGTATCCCGATACCTTTTAACCCACGTTCCACGCGTCAGGACCGCTGATGGCGTATCCCGATACCTTTTAACTCGCTTTCCACGCATCAGGACCGCTGATGGCGTATCCCGATACCTTTTAACCCGCGTTCCACATGTCAGGACCGCTGATGGCGTATCCCAATACCTTTTAACCCGCATTCCACGCGTCAGGACCGCTGATGGCGTATCCCGATACCCTTTAACTTTTTTATAACCGGTTTAACTTGTATAAAAAAATTTTTTTAGATATCTTACCTTGTTTTCTTTATAAGATTTTCATCTTCCCGGGTTTCGGCACCAGTTATCGCGCTCCCTCTGGCCGCAGAGAGACACGACAAACGTCTGAAGCTTTGGAAGTTTATTATGCACAGTCCCTCTCCTACACTTCTCTTACTCCCAGCTTCCGCGCACTCCCAGCTTCTCTTCTCTCAGCTTCTTCTCTCAGCTTCTGCGCACTCCCAGCTTCTTCCGCTCCTCAGCTTCTTCCGCCGTCAGCTTCTTCCGCGCCTCAGCTCTTCCGCCGTCAGCTTCTTCCGCGCCTCAGCTCTTCCGCCCTCAGCTTCTTCCACCCTCAGCTTCTTACACTTCTGCTTCTTCTGCCCCCTTACTCTCCCACCCACCAGGCTTATATACACTTCAACCAATCAGGGGAGAGCACACGAGGTAAACCGCGGACAGCTGCAAGCATAGAATAGATACACGAGGGGGGCATGCTCTAATCACATCGTTAACTAGCCAAACATTGGAATTTGCTGGTTGTTTACTGTATAGCTGGCCGCTTTTGGCTCAGCGTCAGGCACCATCTTGACCATGCCCAAGGCTGGGGGTCCTGGAAACCCCGACAAGTGCCGTCACTGGTTGGTCACAGTCCTGGAGTGAGCTGGCAGATGAGTCAGGCCACCTGCATTCCAGAAATAGCAGGTGGGCACCCAACCAACCTGCCTTGAAGAGCTAGGTGGCAAGTAGCCAAACCACTCAAACACCAGGCCAAAGACAGATGCCATCACTGAGTGACCCCACCAAACCACCACTCTGAGGTCTGTCACCATAGCAGAGAAGCTGGCAGACAAGAGAGCCATCCTGCATCACGGAGCCAGCCAGAGGCTTCTTATAGGCTGGTGCATGCATTTTGAATTATTCCTAAGGGTGTGACCATCATCATTGGAAGGGCAGCTCCCTTTCTGAGACACCTACAGGAGGCTAGAGGACCTTTGACAAAAACCAGGAGTCAAGAAGAGGAGATATTGAGAGACTCAGGACCAATTTATAGCCACCGGATGAGTCTCTCCCACTGGTTGGGCTCCCTGGATGGGGCAGAAGTCCTAAATGCAGGGAACTTCATGGAGTACAGTGGACAAGTGAGACTCCCTTGCTGGAGCCAAGAACCCAGTCAACCAGGAGCAATGTAGAAGAGGACTGCACAGCAAAAGGCTTCAACACAGAGTGAGGGTCTGAGGCCCAGGTGGTAGTTCTGGTCCCCAGGGAACATAATAGAGGAGGGCCACTCAGCAAGGGAGTCCCTAGCAAGGCCAGACTCCTCAACCCAGGCAGTAGGTCAGGATCCCTGGGAACATCACAGAGTAGGGCTTCCCAGTCCAGGTGGTAATTCTGGACCCAAGGGAACTTCTCAGAGAAGAGCTTGCCCACAAAACTTCCCCACTGGAGGAATCTTCCCTGCTGGGTGAGGCATTCCCACCAGGACAGTAGAACCAGAGACACAGGCCCAGATCAGATATGCCCCAGTCTGCAGTCTTGTTCCACCAGTCAATTAGTGGAGGTGCTTCTGCTCACTGACAGGGAATACACCTCACCTGAAGGCAACCACCCCTAGAGGGGCAGCTTCCTAGTGGAGCACTGCATTATCAATTTCCTCCAAGACTTCAGGTTACTGAAGGCTAAGAGGTGAGTTATTGGAAATCTACAGAGACAATATTAGTCAATAGAGGAAATCTGCAATATCCCAGAGTTTCACTACTAGAGGGGTATCTACCTGAGAAATATGAGAAAACAAGGGAAGAAAATGTTCCAAACAAACCTAAATGCTACATCAATAAAATCCAATGACAGCATGATATGTCAAAAAGGGAGTTCAGAATGTACATAATTAAAATGATCAGAGAAGCAAATGAGAAGATGAAAGAGCAAATGCAAGCATTGAATGACGGGATGAAAGAAGAAATGTAGGCATTGAATAATTGCCTCAATCAAGAGTTAAAAGAGCAAATACAGGAAGCAAAAGATCATTTCAATAAAGAGTTAGAGATATTAAAAAACAAACAAATTCTTGAAATGAAGGAAAAAATGAATCAAATTAAAAAATCCATAGACAGCATAACCAACAGGAGAGAACACCTGGAAGACAGAAATTCAGAAATCAAAGACAAAATATTAAATCTTGAAGACATAGTTGACCAAACAGATAAGATGGTAAGAAATGAAGAACAGAATCTACAAGAGCTATGGGATATCTTGAGAAGACCAAATTTAAGAATTATTAGGATTGAGGAAAGCTTAGAAAAACAAACCAAAGGCGTGAACAATCTATTCAATAAACTAATATCAGAAAATTTCCCACATCTGAAGAATGAAGTGGAAAATCAAGTAAAAGAGGCTTATAGGATACCAAGTATACAAATTACAACAAATCCACACCAAGCCACATTACAATGAAAATACCTAACATACAAAATAAAGACAGATTTTTAAAGGCTGTGAGAGAAAAGAACCAAACTACATTCACAAAAAAAAAAATGAGCCAAATGACCAGGAATACAAATCATATCTCAATAATAACCCTGAATGTTAATAGTCTGAACTCATCAATCAAAAGACAGACTGGCAGATTGGATTAAAAAGAATGATCCAAAAATTTGCTGCCTGCAAGAGACTCATCTCATAGAAAAAGATACCCACAGACACAGCAAAAAAGCTAGAGTATCCAACCTCATATCAGATAATGTGGACTTCAAGCCAAAGTTAGTCAGAAGGGATAAAGAAGGACATTTCGTACTGCTTAAGGGAAGCATAAATCAACAAGACATAACAATAATACATATCTATGCCCAAAACAGTGGCTCATCCATATATGTCAAACAAATCCTTCTCAATTCCAGAAATCAAATAGAACACAACACAATAATACTAGGCGATGTTAACACACCACTCTCACCTCTGGATAGATCTTCCAAACAAAAATTGAATAAAGAAACCATAGATCTCAATGATACAATCAATAATTTAGACTTAACAGACATTTATAGAATATACCATCCAACCAAGAGCGAATACACTTTCTTCTCAGCAGCACATGGATCCTTCTCTAAAATAGACCATATATTATGCCACAAAGCTAATGTCCGCAAATACAAGAAGATAGAGACACTACCTTGTATTCTATCAGATCATAATGGATTGAAATTAGAAATAAATGATAGAGTAAAAAACAGAAACTACTCCAACACCTGGTGAATAAATAATATAGTGTTATATGATGAATAGATAACAGAAGATATCAGGAATAAAATTTAAAAATTCTTAAAGGTAAATGAGACTAAAGAAACATCATATCAAAATCTCTGGGACACTATGAAAGCAGTACTTAGAGGAAAATTTATTTCATGGAATACATTCAATAAAAGAAGAAAAAATTCAACAAATAAATGACCTAAGACTACAGCTCAAAGCCCTAGAAAAAGAACAGAGCAACACCCAAAGTAGTAGAAGACAGGAAATGGTTAAAATCAGAGCTGAAATCAATGAAGCTGAAACAAAAGAAACAATAGAAAAAATTGATAAAATAAATCATTGGTTCTTTGAAAAAATAAACAAAATTGATAAACCTTTAGCCGCACTAACAAAGAAGACGAGAGAAAACCCAAATTACTAAAATTTCGGAATGAACAAGGAAATATCACAACAGACACGACTGAAATACAAAACATAATCAGAAGCTATTTTGAAAATCTATACAACAAAATGGAAATTCTCAAATGCATTAACAGGTTTCTAGAGACATATGAATTACCTAAACTGAATGAGGAGGACATACACAATTTAAATAGATCAATATCAAGTAATAAAGCAGAAGAAGTCATCAAAAGTCTACCAATAAAGAAAAGCCCAGGACCAGATGGGTTCTCAGCTGAGTTCTACAAAACCTTTAAAGAAGAGCTCATTCCAATACTTCTCGAAGTATTTCATAAAATAGAAGAGGAAGGAACCCTCCCAATCTCATTCTATGAAGTCAGTATCACCCTGATACCTAAAGCAGAGACACATCAAGGAAAGAAAATTTCAGACCAATATCCTTAATGAAAATTGATGCAAAAATTCTCAATAAAATTTTAGCAAATCACATACAAAATATATTAAAAAGATAGTGCACTACAATCAAGTGGGTTTTATCCCAGGGATGCAAGGTTGTCTCAACATTCAGAAATCAATAAATGTCATTCACCATTTCAACAGACTTAAGGTCAAGAATCACATGGTTATTTCAATAGATGCAGAAAAAGCATTTGATGAAATAGAGCATCCCTTTATACTCAAAACTCTAGAATAAATAGGGATAGTGGGAACTTTCCTTAATAATGTAAAGGTGATGTATGTTAAGCCCATGGCCAATATCATTCTAAAAGGTGAAAAACTGAAAGCATTCCCCCTAAAAACTGGAAAAAGACAGGAATGCCCTCTTTCACTACTTGTATTCAACATTGTCCTTGAAACTCTAGCCAGAGCAATTAGACAGACCAAGGAAATTAAAGGGATATGAATAGGAAAAGAACTCAAACTATCCCTATGTGCTGATGACATGATTATAAATTTAGAGGAATCAGAAAATTTCACCAGAAAAATTTTAGAACTCATAAGTGAATTCAGTAAAGTAGCAGAATATAAGAGCAATGCTCATGAATCCAATGCATTTTTATACATAAGTGATGAATCTTCAGAAAGAGAAGTTAGGAAAACTACCCCATTCACAATAGCTTTCAAAAAAAAATAAAATACTTGGGAATCAATCTCACAAAAGAGTTGAAAGACCACTAAAATGAGAACCACAGAACACTAAATAAAGAAATTAAGGAAAACCTTAGAAAATTGAAAGATCTCCCATGTTCTTGGATAGACAGAACTAATATTGTCAAAATGGCCATACTACCAAACGTTCTATACAGATTCAATGCAATTCCAATTAATATCCCAATGATGTACCTTACAGAAATAGATCAAGCAATCATGAAATTCATCTGGAAGAATAAGAAACCCAGAGTACCCAAAGCAATTCTTAGCAGGAAGAGTGAAGCAGGGTGTACCACAATAACAGAACTTCAACTAGCCTACAAAGCAATATTAACAAAAATGGCATGGTATTGTTACCAAAGTAGACAGGTAGATGAAAGGTACAGAATAGAGCACATGGACACAAACCCAAGTAAATACAATTTTCTCATACTAGACAAAGGTGCCAAAAATATTCAATGGAGGAAAGGGTATCATGTCTGCCTTCTTCATTGTATGCTCAGCACCTAACATTGTGCTTGGTAGATGTTAAATAAATGAGTTTTGTCTTCTGTCCTCTGAATAATTTCCACTGGATAGCATGTAAATAAGCTAGTGATTATATCTATTGCTAATCTTGTATTCAACAGATACAGATGCAAGCAAATTTTTCTAAAAATTCCATTTAAAAATTCATTAATTATAGTAATTATTATTCAGCTGTGATCTTTAAATCCTTAAGGTTGGAAATTATTAAAATGGGTGTTGCAGTATGCTTTACTCTTTGCATTAAGATCTGATAGTTCACTAATGTAACTGCCTTTTGTTTGAATTCTCCACTTTCCTGCATGGGTGGAATTCAGTGGTGCTGTTTATATTAGAGAATGATTATTCAAATTTAACTTCATAATTACAGTATAATAATTGTTTCTCTTTTTATATAATTTTATTTTTAATGGCACATAATTTTATATATTTATTGGGTGTACTAACATTTCAATACATTTATATATGTGTGCTGAACAGATGAGTGTAACTGGCATATCTATCACCTTAAATATTCATTATTTCTTTGTGTTGGGAACATTCACAATCCCCTCCACTAGCTGAAATACACAGTTAATTATTATCAACCTGTTACTCTTTTAAAAAAAAAAACAGATTTTTAGCATATTCTAATGTCATTAAATTTTATTCTCTGAAGAGTGGTTCTTGTAGTCTTAAATTTTTCATGTATACTTTACAAGTCATTGCTTACATGGTATAGTAACTTTTCACATTTAAAATGATCAATTTACAGTCAGGACACTTATATAATCTATTTTTTTCACTTGTATAATCTCTAAAGCAAACTCCATTGTTTTTGTCAAGATCAACAATAGACCAATGTATACTTCATGCTAAGGACATTCTCATATTCATTAAACATACACACATGAGTAAGAAAATTTCCCTACTACTGAGAAGAAAAAGGTTTCTAGATCACAATCATGTCTTCTCATGTACTCTCATCATTATAGACAATGACTTTATATAATTTTTTCATGAATATTCATTGTTCTTTTCATATTGGCTTATGTTTGTTTTCAAAGTAGTGCTATTTTCTCTCAGTAAAAGATGACCCAAAACTTAAAATTAAAGTTGAATTTGCAGTAGTTCCATGTCTGTAAATTTGAACATCTGAATTCCCAGATAGGTATAAGAAAATAATGTCATTTTACCATACTTTTGTTAACCTTGTAAACATCACTTTTTATATACAGTGCAAAATTATTGGAATCAGACTGTCATGTACCAAAGAGTGGACTGTTGGCCTCATTGTCCATACTGAGGTAAAAATATCTTTATTTGTTTCTGGATAGTGTTGTATCTTGTAGTTTTGCTTCATTATTCTGCACAGCTCTTGGTAGTAGAAAACAAGAACTTATTAAATAATTAGTTACATACAAGACAGTACCTGGGTACATAGTATACGATGATTCTAAAACTTCTTTTCTCTAATTTAATGTTTTTCATAAAAAACACATATATGAAGAAAAAAGGTAACAAAAAAAACAAAAAGAAGCACTTCTTCAGTCACATAGTAATATACTATCTATGAGTACACATTTAGTTTATAAAAAATTGAATATCCAATTCTCCCAGCACCATTTGTTGAAGAGGCTATCTTTTCTCCATTGCATATTTTTGGCCCCTTTGTCTAGTATGAGAAAATTGTATTTATTTGGGTTTGTGTCCGTGTCCTCTATTCTGTACCATTGATCCACCTTTCTATTTTGGTACCAATACCATGCCGTTTTTGTTACTATTGCTTTGTAGTAGAGTTGAAGATCTGGTATTGTGATACCCCCTTCTTCACTCTTTCTGCCAAGGATTGCTTTAGCTATTCTGGGTTTTTTATTCTTCCAGATGAATTTCATAATTTCTTGCTCTATTTCTGTAAGGTACATCATTGGGATTTTAATTGGAATTGCATTGAATCTGTATAGCACTTTTGGTAGTATGGCCATTTTGACAATATTAATTCTTCCTATCCAAGAACATGGGAGATCTTTCCATCTTCTGAGGTTTTCTTTAATTTCTTTCTTTAGTGTTCTGTAGTTCTCATTGTAGAGGTCTTTCACCTCTTTTGTGAGATTGATTCCCAAGTATTTTTTTTTTTTCGAAGCTATTGTGAATGGGGTAGTTTTCCTAATTTCTCTTTCTGAAGATTCATCACTTATGTATAAAAATGCCTTAGATTTATGAGCATTGATCTTATATCCCGCTACTTTACTGAATTCACTTATGAGATCTAACAGTTTTCTGGTGGAATTTCCTGGTTCCTCTAAGTATACAATCATATCATCAGCAAATAGGGATAGTTTGAGTTCTTCTTTTCCTATTCATATCCCTTTAATTTCTTTGGTCTGTCTAATTGCTCTGGCTAGAGTTTCAAGGATGATATTGAATAGAAGTGGTGAAAGAGGGCATCCCTGCCTTGTTCCAGTTTTTAGAGGGAATGCTTTCCGTTTTTCACCATTTAGAATAATATTAGCCATGGGCTTAGCGTAGATGGACTTTACAATGTTAAGGAATGTTCCCACTATCACTATTTTTTCTAGTGTTTTGAGCATGAAGAGATGCTGTATTTTATCAAATGCTTTTTCTGCATCTATCGAAATAATCATGTGATTCTTGACTTTAAGTCTATTGAAATGGTGAATGATGAAACTAAACTTAAAATGGATTAAGGATCTCGGAATCAGACCAGAGACCTTGCATCTTATAGAAGAAAAAGTAGGTCCAGAGCATCAACAGTGTCGGCTTAGGACCAGACTTCCTCAACAGGACTCCAATAGCACAAGAAATAAAAGCAGGAATTAATAACTGGGATAGATTCAAACTAAAAAGCTTTTTCTCAGCAAAGGAAACTATCAGCAATGCAAAGAAAGAGCCTACAGAGTGGGAGAAAATCTTTGCCAATCATACTTCAGATAGAGCACTAATCTCCAGAATCTATAAAGAACTCAAAAAACTCTACACCAAGAATGCAAGTAATCCAATCGACAAATGGGCTAAGGAAATGAATAGACACTTCACAGAAGAAGATCTACAAGCAATCAACAAACATATGGAAAAATGTTCAACATCTCTAGTAATAAGAGAAATGCAAATCAAAACCACCCTAAGATTCCATCTCACCCCAATTAGAATGGCGATTATCAAGAATAAAAGCAACAACAGGTGTTGGCGAGGATGTGGGGAGAAAGGTACACTCATACATTGATGGTGGGGCTGCAAATTAGTGTATCCACTTTGGAAAGCAGTATGGAGACTCCTTAGAAAACTTGGAATGGAACCACCATTTGACCCAGCTATCCCACTCCTTGGCCTATACCCAAAGGACTTAAAATCAGCATATTACAGAGATACAGCCACATCAATGTTCATAGCTGCTCAGTTCACAATAGCCAGATTGTGGAACCAACCTAGACGTCCTTCAATTGATGAATGGATAAAGAAATGTGGTATATATATGCAATGGAATATTACTCAGCCATAAAGAATGATAAAATTATGGCGTTTGTAGGCAAATGGATGAAACTGGAGAATATCATGCTAAGTGAGATAAGCCAATCTCAAAAAACCAAAGGAAGAATGATATCGCTAATAAGTGGATGAAGACACATAATGGGTGTTGGGAAGAGTTAGTGTTAGGGTTAGATTTAGATTTAGGGATGGGGGGCAAGAATGGAGGAAGGAAGGACTGTATAGAGGGAAAAGAGGGATGGGAGGGGTGGGGGAAGGGAAAAAAATAACAGAATGAATCAAACATTACCGTATGTAAATTTATGATTACACAAATGATATGCCTTTATGCCATGTACAAATAGAGAAACAATATGTGTCCCATTTGTGTACCATAATAAAAAATAATTGAATTAAGCACTTCTTAGTTGGACCTGCAGTTTTCTATATCATTTTAACTTGGTGTATGTCATTGTAGCAAAAGGATAAAAACAATTTCTTTGCAGGACTTTTTCTACTTTTCTTCACTCAACTTTGGAAAGTTTATTGTTTTGTCTAAAGTGGTAAGTGATGCCAATTCTAATCACCAAGTATCAGTTTTATTTTATTTGACAACTCCAGAAAAAATGTATATTTGATTCTCTAGTATTAGAGTACAATGCAATGTTTTAAGAATTTAATATGATTTATGTACCTATGAAAACTGAAGTTCTGCATTATATCCTTTAACTAGCTTTTTATTTAAAGACATTAGCATCATCTATGAAAGAAGTAAATCATTTTTAGATTATTATTGTATCTTCTACTTTGCAAATGGATTCTAGAAAACACTTTTAAGAAGATTCTTATTCTGTTTACTATTTTTTAAAATTTTGTTCCCTCAGTTTCTGTTTTATACCTGGCCTTAGTGTTTTTTTCAAAATTTTGGTGTTAAGGTTGCTTACTTTTTAAAATTTTCTTTTAAATTATACATTGGATATATTGTGTTTCTGTGACATATTTTGATATATTCCACATACTCCATTTATTGACTTAATGCAAAATAAGCAGTGAGTTTAAGGTTTAAAAGTAAGGGTTTTGGAACTCAATTTTAAAGCTTTTAAGGGGGAAAGAATAAGACTTACATTACTGGTTTTGTGTTTGCATGTTTCCTGATCTATAGTAGAATGTAAATTGGTTTTCTTTTTAATTGTATTTCGATTGGAGAACCTGAAAACAAATAGCACCTTGTTGGTTTCAAGTCTCCATAGGAATTCAAAGATCAGTCAGAAAATTATTTCATGATTTAGTTAAAAGTAAAATCAAATAGTAATTTTTACAAATTATTTAGTAACTTAAAATCTAAGTCTGTTGTAGTTTAAAATTTGGGGTCTTGAAATAAAACAAAGCATTCACTGCACACCATTATCCAATCCATATGTAAGGTAGGTTGACTATTTCAATTATAAATACTGATACTTTTGACCCTTTCAATATTCCAATATCATGTATATTTTAAAACTTGATCAATGTTCAACAATTTAACTATAACCAACTCTTTCTATTCTTAAACACTGTAGAATTGCAGAGTTTTAGAATTAGAGGAAGAGATAAAATTTTAAGAATAAATACAGAATTTATCATAGTTTTACTTGTGCTCAGAAACTGGGCTTGGGAAATGGAAATCTAAATAAAATTGGAAAATTTGGAAAGGTAAGAAAATTATTTTTTTAAAAAATGTAACACTCTCTTGTTCATCATATAAGTGTATGGTTTTGTCAACCATATAATATTGTGAACATGATTGTCTGAACAATTATATCTTGTTCTGAAAAGGTAACAAAATTAGGAGGATTGAAACTTTCAATTCTTGAAAGTATTCTATCAGTTTGAGAGAAAATGAATATTTTTTAAAGACTTAAAATATTTTATTAAAACACAAAATATTTTGCTTTCTTGGTAACACAACAGGCATCTGTTTTTGTCACCTCCTAGCAGTCTTCTGTCTATGCTGTCATGGGAAATTGCATGAGTTAAAATTTCTGAAAAACAACTTTAGAAATAAAACATTTCATTGAAGAGTAAGTAATTCTTAAAATGTGGCTTTTTCTTGAAGTTGTTACTACCTGTAATGCTAATAATTTTGAAACATTCCATCTTCCACAGTAATAAAATGCAAGAAAATAATAAGTAAAATATAATAAATAAGCAGTAAGAAATACAAAAGATTGAAGTAATAAATAATAAATAACAGGAAGAAAAATAACAGGCAGTTGATAGGGAGGATTCTTTTCTTTTTAAAAGAATTAATGCATATAGATTTTGAAAATTTTGGAAACCTAAAAACAATGTTTTGATTTAACAATATAATTATTCTTTCATTTAATATGTTCATTGTCATTCAGTATTCATATACCATTACAGGGAAAGCACCTTTGATTTTAATACTATTGATCCAAATCTTAATTTGAAATAAAGCACAAAAAGTAAATTCAGTTCTTGCTTTATACCTTTGAGACACTGTTTGGTCATATAAAAACATGGAAGCTATGTATATGTCACCAGAATTCATTTTGCCATAAGAAAATCCAATACTGCACTTTGTGGAGTTTTCTTTGCAAGATGGAATTCAGCATGCTTACAAATTAGAAATTCAGTTAGGGCTCTTTATTGTTCTTTATTTTTCTTCCAAAATATGTTTTATAGGGTACATATGCAACAGTTTATAAAGGAAGAAGTAAGCCGACAGAGAATTTGATGGCATTAAAAGAGATCTGTTTGGAACATGAAGGCATACCCAGTACAGCTATAAGAGAAAGTATATTTATTTAGATCACTTTCAAACCAAAACTCTATCATAGTAATTATAAAAAATAAAGCAGAGAGAAATAATAAGTGACTGGATAATATAATTAGACAATTAAAATTATTTCTAGAACTAACATTCAGTAGAAAAAATTAATATTCTTAATGTGTATTGAAATACTGTAAAGTCATTAAAAGTACTGACATAGATAAATATCTGATAGGGAAATTTTACATATTGGTACATGGGAAGCATGGTAAGTGTAAATTAGCTGCATATATTAAATATAAGAAATAAATGAACTATAAAAAACATGTCATGATACCATTTTATTTAAAAAGTGAATTATTCAAATTAGTTTGATTCAGACATAGTGGTAAATGCCTTCATTACCAGTGGCTCAGGATGCCAAGGCAGGATGGCATGTTTGAAGCCAGCCTCAGCAACTTAGTGAGTACCTAAGCAACTTTGCTAGAGCCTGACTCAAAATAAAAGCTAAAGAAAAAGCAGAGGGGCTATGGATGTGACTCAGGTTCAATCCCTGGTACCAAAACAAATAAATAAATAGATAAATAATGTTTGAGGCAACTGATTAGCAATATAGCAGAAGAAAGCCTACCTTGAACTGTTTATAAATTAATTCCAGAAGCTCAAACAGTTAACATTATAGAAAAAAACAAAACAAAACAGAAGATGGTGAGTTGTAACATTAGAGATGACCTTAGGTACTATACTGTCAAATACAAAATCGTAAAAATGGTAAAAGTTGATACCTTCAGTTTTTCTACCACTCATCCCCTTGGCAAATTGCTGTTTTTAACTTGAGAATATTATAACACTTGGTTTATATGCTAAACTTACTTCAAGTTTTTATAAAATTTGGCCTTCCACAGACTAAATAAATGACTTTCATTTCTGTTTTACAGTTTCACTCTCAAAGGATTTAAAACTTGTAAACATAGTAACCTTGCATG
Source organism: Sciurus carolinensis (assembly GCF_902686445.1). Classification (NCBI taxonomy): domain Eukaryota; kingdom Metazoa; phylum Chordata; class Mammalia; order Rodentia; family Sciuridae; genus Sciurus; species Sciurus carolinensis. Next base: position 91,561 of record NW_025920313.1, on the reverse strand, counting down.
ACATTGTTCACCCAGATAAACCTTTGACTCTGATCCTTGAGTATCTGGTAAGCATTTAAAAAATACTCAATAATTCATTTTTCTTTAATAATAGAAAGTCAGACATTTTTAACAGCCCCAGGGTCATTGTTGTTTATTTATTGGTATTTAAATAGAGTAGGTGGTTCATTCTGTATCTTTTCTTGACAAACAATTTCCTTTAAAAAGTTAATTACTATTAAGTTAATCAGCCATGCATTCTGAAAACTGTGTTATGTGATAAAATGCTCTACTTTTTCATGGTAAGGAACTAAAACAGTACATGGATTACTGTGGGATCATCATGAGTATGCACAATGTAAAGGTATGTTTACTGTGTAATGTAAAAGTGTAAAGAATGAGCTAGATTGCACAGTGAAATATACAAACCTCATAATAAATCTTTGGAATTTTCTGATTGGCTTATTTATTCAATTTCTGTTTATTATACTATAGCTTTCCTGGGATCATAACTTTTTGTAAAACTGTTTTATTTTAAAAGTCTTCAAAAATATTTTGATATTTTATTTCACATTATAATTGATTGTCCAACATGTGTAGAATAAATCTGCAGGTATACTTTACTTTGTGAAAAAATACAAATGATCAGTACATTTTGCAAAAGGCCACCTTTAAATGGTGAAATGTCCTGATATATTTAAAATCATATTAAATTATATAATAACAGTGAATTTTCAGGATTATGAATTATGAATAAGGGTTATAAGTAAGATCAGAAACATGTAGGTATTGTGATTTCTTTGTTTGGAGTAACTATCTGTAATGTCAGATGGAATAGTAATATAATTGTGTTTTTGCAGTACATCTAAGAATTCAAATAATGCTAAAGAAGTCTGCTATAACAATGAGACACAGAAGAAACCCTAAAGTTATTAGATTAATAAAAGCACTTGACATACTTGTATTCTTATGGACTTCATTGTTCTGAGTGGTATATTTTACATTTTCAAAGATTTTATTTGTACAAAGTTCAACAGTTTATAGAAACCTATTTTGAAAATAGGCTGTCCCATCTTGTGTGTTTGAGATCTTTATAATTCTGTAGATGGTAAATTAGTAACTTTAAGCTTACATTTTTTTAATAGTGAATTTGGTAAATATAAAGGGAAGTCAGTTTCTGTTATTGAAAGAGAGGTCTGAACATATGGCTAGCACATTGCTAAGAATTTTAGAACAAGGATTTAAAAGTATTTCTGTATACATTTCATGAGAAATGTTTTCATTATAGTTTATATTTTCCTTTGCAAGGTGTTGTGAAGCTATTTGTTGATCTCAGTTTTTAAAATTCTGGTTCTTTCTGCTTTTATATTAGCAGTAATTTGGAAAGTAAATAGTCTTTAATTATCATAATTCATCAGAGATTGGAGAAGTCTTTTAAGTCAGGTCTAAATAGTTGGAAAATATTTTATTGTTTGTTAAAATTGCATTTAATGTTTTCCAAATGTAAAATTTAACAGAAATATACTGAAAGGTAGCTGTGCTCAACACTGAAACCCCAAAGCAACCCAACAGAAGTATATTAAAGTAGTAACTTCAGGGTTTTCAACAAATAAATATGGGAAGTGTGAAGACTTCAGAGCTTACAATTTATTCAGGACAGGCATGATGGTGCAAACCCACAAACCAGCTACTTGGGAAACTGAGGTAGGCATATCAAAAACTTGAGGCCAGCCTGAGCAATTTAATGAGACCCTGTCTCAGAATTAAAATGCAGAAGAGTTGGGGCATAGCTCTGATATAGAGTGCTCTTCAGTTCAATCCCTACTACACCCCTCCAAAAAACCACCAGAGGCAAAACTGCCATTCATCACCAGGTGCCTTGACTTATTTTTGGTATTAAGATGTCAGTGTTCATCTACAAGTAAAATGAATGTAATTCTTGAGTCTTCAGTACTTTAGGTTATTTTTGGTAACCCCAGAAAATCAAGAATACATCCAGTTGTTACATAAAATTCTTGTTCCTAGGTTGTTCTGGGGATGTTTCTTCATTTCATTGAGAGATTTGGCAATGAAACAAATGTTTGTTGGGGTTGTTTTTATTTGTTTATTGATACTTGAACATCATTCACATCCTGAAAACGACAGTGAAGATAGTTTAAACTCAAAAATATTGGAACCTGGAATACTTATAAATCCTCTTAAACTAACGAGGTTCTTAAAGATAAGAGAAGATGTCTCCTCTGTTTTCTTCCCAAGCAGTGTTGGTAACACACACAGAATGTCACTATGGGTGTCACTATGGGTGAACAGAGTGGTTGTTTTCTGAGGCTTTGTCAAATTAGGTTTGAAATACTACTTATTATTTTATAATTATCTATTAGAATTGTAACAAATCATATGGATGTTTTTCTTTACTTGTCTATGATGTTTAAGTGGCAACATTTTAACAGTTCACCAGTGTACAGTTCAGTGGCATAGTGAAATTCACAAAGTTGTACATCCTTTGCCAGTATTTCCATAGACTTTCATCATTCCAAACAGAAATTAAAGTCATTTTTTTAAAATATCTTTTCCATGCTCTCCCAGTCCTGGAAACTTTAACCTACTCTCTATTTCTATGACTTTGCTTATTCTGGATAGTTCATGTAAGAGGAGTCATAATGTATCTTTCTGTCATATCTGGCTTATTTCATTTGGCATATTTTCATGACTCCTTCATGTTTAGCATAAATGCAAACTTAATTTCTTTTGCAACTGAATAATTCTCTATTATGAATATATGCATTTTCTTTATCCATTCATTTGTAGATTAACACTGGGTCATTTCTACCTTTTAACTATTGTGCATAATGCTTATATGAAATTATGATGTACAAATATCTATATAAGTCTCTGTTTTAAATTCTTTGGGGTATAACATATACACCCAGAAGCAAATACAATTCTGTTTAACTTCATGTGGAGTCAGCAAATGGTTTCTACAGAACTTTTGCTATTTTATATTCCCAGTAGTAATGCACAATGATTTCAGTTTCTCTTCATCCTCACTAATACTTACTATTGTCCCTTATTTATGAATTTCATCCTAATAGGGGTGAAGTTGTATCACATTGTAAATTTAATATACCTTTACCTAAAGTTTACTGATGTTGGGCATCTTTTCATGTGTATTTTGGCCATTTGTATATCTGCTTTAAGGAAGTATCTTTATGTACTTTGCATATTTTAAAAGTAGGGTTGTCTTTTGGTTTTTGAGTTGTTAGAATTCTTTATGGATCCTGTATATTATATCATTATAATGGTATGTTGTTTGTAATGATTTCCTCTTATTCTGTGGGTTTTCTTTCACTTTCTTGAAGGTACCCTTGTGATGCAAATGTTATTAATTTTAAAGAAGTCCAATTTATCTTTTTTAATTTTTTTGCCTGTGGCTTTGGTGTCATATATAAGAAGTTATTGCCATTTTCTCCAGATCATAAATACTTCCCCCTATATTTTCTTTTAAGGTGTTTATAATTTTAGCTCTTACATTTAAGGCCATCAATCATTTTGAGTTAATTTTTGTTTGTGGTATAAAATTAGGGTCCAACTTCATTTATTTTTTTGTTACTAGGATTTGAACCCAGGGATTCTTTACCACTGAGCCTCATCACAGGCCCAGCCCTCTTTTATATTTTATTTATAGACAGACTTTCTCTGAGTTGCTTAGAGTTTTGCTAAGCTGCTGATGCTGGCTTTAAACTTGGAATCCTCCTGTTCCAGCTTCCCAATCTGCAGGAATTACAGGCATGCACTAGTGTATCCAACCCAAATTCATTCTTTTGCATATGACTATCCATTTTTCCATAACCATTTGTTTCAACCATTTGTTGAAAAGACTGTACTTTTCCTTTGAATGATATTAATACCCTTGTCAAAAATAGTTGACCACGGATGTAAGTCAATTATTTGTCAAAAATTTTTAACCAGTTGTAAGGGTTTCTTTATGGGCTCTCAGTTCTATTCCATTAGTCTTGTGTGTCTGAATGTCTGTCCATACAGATAGTACCAGTGTGTTGATTACAACAGTTTTATAGAAGCTTTGAAATCAGGAAGTATGGGTTCTTCAAATTTGCTCTTTTTCAAGGTTGTTATAGTTATTCTGTGTCCCTTGATATTCCCTTTGAATACTGGAGTAAAATTTTCTATTCTTCAAAATGTAAAAATGACAGAAAATACCATTGGGACTTTGATAAGGATTGTACTGAATTTGATTCTGTATATCACTTTAGGTCATATAATTATCTTAACAATATTAAGTTTTCCAGGCTGTGAACATAATCTGTATTTCCATTTATTTAGTGTGATTTCTTTGAGCAACACTTTACATTTTTCAGTGAACAGGTCTTCTACCTCATTGATTAAATTTATTCCTAAGTATTTTACTGGTTTTGATGTTATTGTAAGTGGAATTATTTTCTTAATTTGGTTTGGGAAGTTTTCATTGCCTGCATATGGAAATGCAAATGGTCTTGTGTTTTGTCCCATGCTGCTGTATTTGTTTATTAAGATTAAAAGACTTTTTGTGAATTCTTTAGGATATGGTACATTGAAGATTATGTCATCTGCAAGGAGAGATAGTTAACTTCTTACTTTCTACTATGGATTCCTTTTCTTTTTCTTGCCTAATTGCTCTGTCTAGAACTTATAAACAAGGATATCCTTGACTTGTTTCTGATCTTAGGGAAACAACTTTCACTTTTTATCATTGATTATGCCATTAGCTGTGGCTTTCTTTTTTAACATGCTGATTAAATTTCCTTCTGTTCCTACTGTACTGGATATTTTTATTGTGAAAGAGTATTGGGCTTTTTCAAATGCTTTTATTCATCAGTAGTAATGGTCATGTTTTCTTAACTGTTGATGTGTATTATCTTGGATTGATTTTCATGTTAAACCACTCTCACATTCCTGGAGAAAATCCAATTTGGTTGTGATATATATAGGTTGAATATCCCTTATCAAAATGCTCAGAATGGCAGTTTTTCTGATTTCAGTGCTGTTTGAATTTTACAATATTTGTGAATGCTTTAGTAGTTGACCAACCCTACTCCAAAAATATATATGAAATGTTTTGAAATCCAAAATATTTGTAGCATCATTTGCTCAAAAATTTTCAGATATCAAATAATTTCATATTTTTTTGATTGGGGATTTAATGTGATTGAACCTGACTTCTTTGGACATTCTGATAAATTCAATCTGCTATGATTTTGTTGAAGATTTTGGCCTTTCTTTGTAAGGGTTATGAACTGTAGTTCTTTTCTTGTAGAGTCTGTCTAAGTTTGGTATCAGGGTATTGCTGGCATTGTAGAATGAATTAGGAAATATTTTCTCCAATTCTTTTGGAATATTTTGAGGGGTGATGTTCATTCTTCTTTAAATGTTTGTTAGAATACCAGTAGAGTTATCTGGTCCTAGGCATTCCTTTGTTGGGGCATTATGTTAATGGTATATTCCCCTTTCTTGTAATAGTTCTTTTCAGATTTTTATTACTTCTCGATTCAGTTTTGGCAGTCTGCTTTTCTAGGAATTTATCCATTTTGTCTTTGTTAAGCAGTCTGTTGGCAAACAGTTGCTCATGCTATTCTCTAATTCTTTTGTTTCTGTACATTCAGTAGTAATGTTTCTCTTTCATTTCTTATTTTAGTAATTCAAATCTTTTCTTGCAATCAATCCAACAAAGTTTGTTCTGGAGATTATTTCACATGTACTTCAGAATATTTTGTATTTACTTCTCATTCAGTGAAGAATGTTATTAATCTAATCAATAGAACCAGCATTTGGTTTTCCTGAGTTTCTCTTCTTTATCAGTAAACTTTATTCTTTTCTTTCTTCTCCTAGGTGTGTTTATTTATTTATTTATTTATTTATTTATTTATTTATTTATTTCCTGAAATGTAGAGTTACATATTTGATTTGACATCTTTCTTTTTCAATGTAAGCAAATGAAGCTATAATTCTCTCCCACCAATGTTTTCAGACTGTTCCATATGTGTAAATATATTGTTGTTTTTTTCTTTTGACTCATAGAACTTTCTAATGCCTGCTATAATTTCTTCTGTAACTCTTGGTTAAGAGCATGTTGTAGCTGGGCGAGGTGGTGCATACCTGTAATTCCAATGGCTTGGAGGGCTGAGACAGAGGATCGTGAGTTCAAAGCAGCCTCATCAGAAGCAAGGTACAGGCAACTCAGTGAGACCCTGTCTAAGTAAAATACAAATTAGGACTGGGGATGAGGCTCAGTGTTCCCACGTACCTGTGTTGTGTATATTTGTGAGTTTTCCTTTTCCTCCTTTATTGATATCTCATTTTGTTCCATTGTGATAGGAAAGATATTTGCATGATTTCAGTTCTTCAAAAATTATTGATATTTATTTTGTGACCCAACATAGTATATTCTGGAGAATGTTTTGCATGTACTTGAGAATATTTTGTGTTTCCTTCTCATTCTGTGAAGAATGCTGTTGGGTAGAGATTGTACATGTCTCTTGTGTCTTACTGATTAATAGTGTTCAGTTCATCTAAGTATTTATTGATCTTCTGCAAGGCTATCCTACCCTTTATCATAAGTGGACTATTGAAATCTCTAAATGTTACATAACTGTTTCTCTTTTCAGTTCGTCAGTGTTTAATTTGGACTTCTTATTTTGGGTGCATATATGATCATATTGGCTCTCTATCTTCTTAATATAGTGAACATTTATCTATATATATAATGTCCTTTATCTCCTGTAATTTTTCTTAGTCTATTTTTTTCCACACAAAAGTAAGGTCACCCTTTTCCACTTTTGGTTACTATTTGGTTGGAATGTGTTTTTGTATTCTTTCACTCTCAACCTCTTTGTGTGTGTGTGTGTGTGTGTGTGTGTGTGTGTGTGTGTGTTTATGTGTGTGTATGTATCTAAACTGAGTCTCTTGTGGATAGTATATTGATGCACTATTTTAAAATCATTCTTCACATCTCTGCATTTTAACTTTACACTTATAAACATTTAAAATTAAAATAATTACTGATAAGAAAGGACTTAGTTCTTCCAATTAGCTATTTGTTTTGTCTCAGATGGCTTTTGTGCTTTGAGTCCTCTGATATTTCCTTGTTTTTCAGTTAGTTTTTTTGTAGTGTACCATCTTGATTCTCTGCTTTTTTGTGTGTGGTTTTTAGTTGTTTTGATTTTTGTAGTTTTAAAACATTTATCTTTTAATTTATTATTTCTAATGTCATTGGTTCTGTTATTTTAATATTTAACATAGATTCTTTAATTGATTATATTTTTCATTAACAAGGTCATCCATATAAAAATAGTAAGAGGCAATAGAAACTCATGAGTGGGCTACTGAGAAAACTGTGTGTGAATGTGTTTGTTTGTAATGCATATTATGAAATATATATAGCAAACTTGAAGTCTCCAAAGTTTTAGTGCATTACTGTAGACTTAAGGAGGATTACAGTATATTCCCCTATTCCCTGTTGAATTCACAATGGGAACTTTTTCTCTGACATTAAATTAAGATCCTGGGTTTAGTTTGACAGGAGATTTCCTCAGTTATCATGATTCTTAGCTGAAGTCAAAAGTTTCCATCACTGATCTAGAAAATTTATTCAACTCACCAGTTTTCTATTAGAATAAGATAGAAAGACTATCACTAAGTTAGTAAATATAAAGCTGCTTGAAATTTTTATCTTTTTAATATTTATTTATTTTTTAAAGACAGGGTCTCCCTGAGTTGCTTTTTGTCTTGCTTTGCTGAGACTGGGTTTAAACTCATTGTCCTCCTGCATAGGCTGCCCCAGATGCTTGGATTATAGGCATGCACCACCATGCCTGGGTAAATTTTTGATCTTTAGTGTTGAAGAAGACTTTTCATTGGCAGCTTCTAAGAGAAATGAGAAAATTAACATACTGGAAGAAGATTTCAATTGTGTTACTACTTCAGATATTATATATAGGGGCTAGGTTACAGATACACATTTGTTAGAGGGAGGCAGAGAGATAAATAGAAGGGGCTGGGATAGGGATAATAATGGCTGCTTCCACCTTAGCTCTGCTGCAGGTGAGATCCCTGGATAGCTCATACAGATGAGCATGAACATGTGCCTGGTGACTGGATGATAATATAGTACTTTTTAGGAACTAAGAAGAGCTTTGCATCTGCCAATGGTCTTGCATATTTAGAAAAGGATGAATACATTGTGCTCAGGTTGGAACATGAAATTCTAGTGACTACAGACTTGGGACTCTTTGAGTCTTTCTTGGAACAGAGCTGATTAAAAGAGCCACAAAATTTCCAGTCATTTTCCCCAGCTTTACTGACACTAACTCCATTTGTAAAGCTTTCATAATGTATTCTTTCCTGTGTGTGTATGCAGTTGAGGTTGTCAGATAATGAATGGATGATATGTCAAGTGTAGACTTCATAGTCCTATGGATGGTTTTGTACATAGTTTTTCTAGGAACACCAAAAATCAGCAAAAGGTCACTTTGGGCCCACTCTAGTCATATTGCTTTTCTAAGACTCCTAACCAATCATTCCTTCATTACTTTTCCATTATCTGAAAGCTCCATATTTCCTTTGAATTTACAATCTGTTGACACCAATTCTACATTACTGTCTCATATGGTGATGATTTATAGGTTGTGCTCTCAGTGAAGGGGAAATCAAATCATACTGATTTTTGTGTTCTTACTATGTTTATTCTCTCACCTATTCTTTAACCTTTCTCTTTTTCAGATTGTTGTTTTCTTCTGTTCTTCTCTTTACTACTGTCTTTCCTCATGTCTCCATTTAATTATTTCTTCCAGGACTTCCCTGACCCATGACCTACTCTATCATAGACTGGGTTACATGCCCTGCCATTTTACTACCTTCATCCCATTATCATTCTCATGCTTAACCCTGTGGTAACACTATTCACATTTTATTTGCCTCACTTAAATAGTAAGCCTCAGGAAGGGGGAAGTATTATGTCTCACTCATCTTTCCCTAGTACCTAATACATGTTAGGAAAATGGTAGCATGTGCTGATTGAATGAAGACAGACCTACATGAAGAAATCTCGGTCCTAATTAAAACTTGTGTGTTGCATTAAATTATCTTGTCTCCTCTATCACATGGAACCAAAGACAATTGCAGCACTCAATAATTGGTTAGAATTAGAAGATAAATTTTTACTAACAGGTCAAAATGTGCAACTTTAGAAACTTAAGAACTAACCCATAATCAAGATATACTCAACACTCACCACTGGGGGAGAAGGACTGGGAAAAATCACTATGGGAGAAGTCTAGGTAAGGCCAGCTATATAAGGACCAATAATGTGCTCTCTCAGAAAAATGACAATATTGCAAATGTGTTTAAGGTTTATATATGTCAGGTAGTGTTCTGTGCAAAGATGCAGGTTGTAAGTTTAAATTCTTTTGAAGTACATATAGGTTGAGATCACTGAATCTATAGTCAATGCAGGTTTTGAAATCTAGCTAACTCAGTGTCCATGAACCAGTTAGGCAACCTCTATGACCTCCATTTCTTTACAGAATGCTATATGATAATAGTTTCTTCCTAAGGTTGTTCAGAGGACAGAAAAAGTAAACACTGACAAAATTTTGGAACAACACTTATACAGAATAAGTAGCTTATAAATAGTTGCTGTCACTTACTGAAATTATGTCATCTAGTGAAATAAAAGACTTAGGGACCTGACTCATCTGGGAGAGGGTAGTAAATATGATGTGTTCTGCAGTGTCAAACCCTGTGGGCAGGGCCCTACAGTTCCAGGTAATGTTAAGAAAGGGAGTGTGCATGTGAGGAGAGATACCTGTGCATATTTAAACATTAAAGGGAATTTTGTAAGTCTGTTTTGAGTTAAACTATTTCATGTATAAACTGGACAAAACAAATCTGTTTACGTCTTGAAAACAGGTATCTGTAACAGTTTATTTTCAAATGTTTGTTTCTTCACAAACTGAATGATTTCCTACTCTACATACAAGAGTACATTGTAAAATGTGTGACTAGCAGTTTTTTGTGACCATTTCTGGCAGAGTAGAGGTACTGAACCTGTCAATCTGTGTCTCCATTTTTCTATTATTTTCTCCTACCTCTCCTCCCCTACATGCACACCAGTCTTCCTGTTTCAGACACAGATGGAGACATTTTTGAACTCACCCATGGAAGCCAGAGCTGGGTCAGCATGGAAGTGAGATTGGGTAGACTAGTAACCTCTGTCACCAAACCTGGAAGTTCACATTCTCTTTATCAAAAAAGTACCCTAAAGGAAGAACAATGGTTCAGGGTTTTTTCTTCATCATTTCTCCCTTCTCAGTACATAGCAGTTGATAGAATTTAATATTCAAATGATCAAGGGACTATTTTTAAACCCATTCCACTCTCTCAAGCTCAACCTCAATAATTATATGTACTTCTTCATATATATGTATTTAAAGTGTTTTTATACATGTCATATTTAACAGTAGGTAACAAGATACATTTCCAAACTTGTTTCCATATGGAAAAAGTAAAGTTTGGGTTATTCAAAGTAAATGAAAGAAAATGAACACACTACTTATAAACACCTCTCATCACAAAGTATTTATCCCACAAAAATAATACCACAGTAAAATTGATACATACATGGAAGTGAATAAAGATTTGCAAAGAAAAGATATGTACAGAGACCAATGTTCATGTTGTATACTTCTAAAAAACTCCAGCCACAGTACATTAACACTGATCAAGCAAATACTAAAAGAATGTGGGGGGTTGCTGCCCTTTGGATCGTATTTTGACTAAGGTACTTATTTTAAGAACACACACAGCATGAGGCAGTGCTCTGAGAGTTATTCTCCATTTCTACAGTTGTCCCTACAGAGAGCACTTTGATCTATCAGAAATTTTATTATCCCAATTCTAGTAAGTGAATCTAGAATGTAGTTAAAGTATTTTGAGGAAGAAAGATACAACAAATAAGATTTCTGTTCATTGAGAATATTTCCAATCAGCATTTAATTTTAAAAATATATTAATTTTTATTTGAAATTCTTGACCACTGATTTTAGTTTGTCTTTAAGAATCTTGCATTTTGTATGTGTTCTTTTATTCTACAGTGTTTTTAAAAAAATTAGTTGTCAATTGATCTCTATTTTTTTATTTATATGTGGTGCTGAGCCCTGTGCCTCACACATGCTAGGGAAGTGCTCTTTTTCCCTACTGAGTTATAACCCCAGCCCTTTTTCTACAATTTTTAATAATATTTTTTCTAACAGTTTTTAACCAGTAGTTAATTACAGATAGGACTTGGGTAAATGAAATTGGAATGCTGATCACTGTTCTACCTTCAATGAGCTCAATGTCCCCAGGCAACTCTCAGCTTCTTCTGCAAACCTGTACTGATCAAAAAACAGGTGGAGGGAAGCATTCTCAAAGGCCCCTTTTAACTTCTAGCTCACACATTTCACTTTCAGTAATTGTCACTGCCCAGAACGAGCTCCTTTTATTTTAGTAAAGACTTTACCTATAAAGGTGTACCATTAGTGGATTTTGGATCCAGTCCCATTACTTTGCAGTTATAGCATACTAGAGTTGTTGAAATTTTTTTCTAAAAATTTGTGTCTCCACACAAGAGAGAGACGCTTGATTCCAACTGAAAATCTAAATTTCTAACTAAATCTAATTTTAGTTTCTGAAAATTCAAGTAATATGTTTTCATAAAGTTCACTTTTTAGCCTTTTCATAATCCCCACCATTTAATGCCTGGTTTGGATCAGCTATCTAGTCACATTTCAAGTTGGTTTCTGTTACTTTGTAGTTAAGGATTACAGTTAACCTAAACTTCAATGGACACTTTCTAGTTCATTTATCTACTTTGAAACATTCCTGCTTCATGCATAGGTTTGGTGCTGCTGTAATGGTGCCTCATGATTTTTTTTTTTTTTTACAGAACAGAAAATGTTTTATCACTGTTCTAATCTATACTACACAAAAAATCACTTTGTTGTGTCTGCAGGTAGTTCCACAGTGATGTGATTCCTGAAGAATTTTTGGCAGGTTTTCTTCTAATGGTACCATCAATTTAGTAAAATATAAAGCAGTTTATCATGTCTCAGTTTCAGCAAGCAATGCCTTCATTACCTAGTTTGATATTTGTATTACAGTACATTTTTTGATCCATCAAAATTGTGGCTATCCTCACAAAAGTGTTACAAAATCATTTCTTTGTTGTTTGAGTTTATCACCAGTGAACTTTCAAAATATTAATTTTTAAATATTAATTATAGTTGCAGGTATTTAAAGAAAACTGACTTGTATTGATACAGTAAATTTATCACTTTGGTGTGATTTTTCTATAGGAAGAATCAGGGCTAATCTTTTGAAATAATATGCTCAACTAGAAAGTATAACAGTCTGGATGGTATGGATTGGTGACTATCCATTTCAGATTTTTGTCAGGGAGAAAAGGTAAGAATATCTAAGTGATTTCAAAGTCTAAAAATGCTCTTCAGAACATTTTCTTTTATGAATGTTTATTGTCTAAGTATGGATTGTTTTACTTTTATAAAAATATTACTTGGATATTTCATTTAATTAATTTTAATTGAAAAGAGATTCTAAGGAAATTCTTACACAATTGAAAGCTAAAAGGGCAAAGTGATATAATATGGTTTCATATTTTGTCTATTGTAAAAAATAATAAAATTTTGCTAGAGATTTCTTTGGTACTAATTTTTATCTTTAAAATATTTTCTCTTAATACTAAAATATATAAATCTTCTACACAAAACTGAATACAAAGGAAGGCACAGCTGGTTACAGGGTGTATACAAGCACAATTCAGCATATGCAGAATTAAAAAGAAAAAAGTTTCACATGCTTATTAGTTCCACTGAAAACATTAAGAAAATTTCTTCACTGTCAACAGTGTTCAATGTTTAAGAGCCAAGAGCATATAAAAACAAAAACACTAAAATTCACTCAGTAAAAAAAATGTATTTTCATATATAGTGGAATATATAAAAACAGTTTTTAAAATGCCAAAATAAATGTAGACTATCCATGTTATAAAAAGTACAAACCAAATGGACAGAGAGTTTCACAATGTCCTCCTTTTGACACAGGAAAACTAGACTAGGGGGACAAACTTAATCAGTTAATAAGACTTTAATTTCAGCCAGACTTCATTAGAATTTCTGAGAGCTTAAATTAAGCAGTACTGGAGAATCAGCTCTGTCCAGATGTGATTGGCACTGACATGTGACTGTTAAGCAGTGTGGGGAACTGCAGGGGCCAAGAAAGTTAAAATAATTATTATAAATCCCCTGGGAAAAATGGTGTTCCTTACATTCCCAAACAGATCACAGTTGTTTGGTTGTCTCATGACCCCTGTGATGGATCAATTGCCAATCCATTTTATAGAATGATTTGCAGATGACAATTGCAAGATTACCTAAAGCAAAGAAGAATAAAGCCCATAAAATATACTTAATTGTTCTATATAACAGGCTACTAGAAAAAAGTACATAATTTAGATGTCACTAAAGTATAATCAAATAATGGTTTTAAAAGGTTCTAGGCTATCTAGGAATGCTGATCCACTTTAAATATTGAGGAAAAACAAACTAAATCAGATTCTTTGTAAATCTATAATTTCTAATACTATATTTTGGAATTTGTCATCAGTTTTCCAAAGCACTACAAAAATGTTTCTAAGTAAACTAAAAATGAGGATTGGGCTGGGGAGATAGCTCAGTTATAAGAGTGCCTGCCTCACAAGCACAAGGCCCTGGGTTCAATTCTCAGCAATGCAAAAAAAAATGAGGAATGTTTATCTTGAAGTATATAGATGAAGTACCTCTATTAGAGTTGAAAATGTATTTTTAAAATATTTTTATTGGTTCTATTTAGTTATACATGATAGGAGAATGCATGTAGTTTCATTGTGCACAGTTTATTTTTTTGTTTTATTCATCAGTGAACCTTTATTTGTTTGTACATGGTGCTGAGAGTTGAACCCAGTGCCCCACACATGCTGTACAAGCCCTCTACAACTGAGCTCTAAAGCCCAGCTCCTGAAAAAATATTTTTATTGATAAATAATATCAAACTTATTAGAAAGATGACACACAAGTAAAAATTTAGTGTACAGTTAATTTCTGTATTGCTAGCAACTAAGAAAATAAATAACAAGATAAAAAGGTAAAAAGGTATAAGTTTTAGTGACTAGTGTCAGGTCTGAAGTAAATCCATCATCTGTTCTCCCAACAGAATAAGCTGAAGTAAAGGCCTCCTGTTAATACCTGACTGTCTGCACCTAGATGTTTTATTGTCTAGGATCATATATGTCAAAATAATTTCTTAAACTGTCTTGTAGCTTAATTTCTATTTAGTCCAGAGTAAGTTTAAATATTAAACTTCATCACTAAATATCAAGCTACAAAGCCTGGCACCTGTTAGAAGTACAATAAATATCTGTAAAACAAGTAAATATATTTTTGTACTTTTCAGACTATTTCAGCAAATTATTTACATCTGTGCTTTTTTGCCTATTAAGAGCTGTTATTTCAATTTATATCTAGGGGCTACAAATGAGCAGTTAAAGTTCTGATTTCATAAAAGTCACAATTAGTAAGTAGCAACACCTAATTTTAAGCTCTGACTAAAATTTATCTGTTTTAAATTGTCCAACTTATTTTGGAAGGGATTAGGGGTTGTCTTAATTACTGGCTCAATTTATGCAGTGGTTTTTGGTATATTCCATGTTCTTTTTCTTTCATGGTGCTTTAAAAATTTAGTTTTTTCTATAATGTTATCTACCTCAACTGTGTTTTCATATTCTTCACCTATAATTTATAGTCTATTATTTATGCTCCTAACCAGTATTCCCCTTGACTTGGAGTGAACATTGAAGGAAAGTAGACCTTGAATTGTTAGGGTTTTTTTAATATTATATTTGGGGTTTTTGTCCATTTTGTTGATATTTTCAATAGAATATTCTTTCTGGGGCTAGTGTTGTTGTTCAGTGGTAGAGTGCTTGCCTAGCATGTGTGAGGCACTGGGTTTGATTCTCAGCACCACATATAAATAAATGAATAAAATAAAGGTTCAGCAACATCTAAAAAGTATTTTAAAAAATGAATCCCCTTTGTTCTTTTTAGTCTTGCCTGTTGTTTTAAAGAGATCAATGACTTCTGCCCCTAACTCTTTATTTGGGTACACTCAGTTGTCACAGTTCTCGATTAGCCTGGCTTTACTGGCATGTTTCTTAGTCCTTTTTATGGAATCTTTACTACAGTCCCACATTTTTCTGTCACATAATGAATATTTGATAGAAAAGGGAGTAATAAAAGTACAAATTATATTGAATATAAGACATCCAAAGATGGTCCAGAAAGTAGCTAAAGTTGGGGACATGTCTGGCAGAAGTTCCAAGGAAAGATGGAACACAGTGCTCCAGGTCAGATTGCATTTGTTTCTGGAATTCATTCCCTCCCATTTCCTGTCCTTCACCATCTAATCTATAGAGTACGAACGGTCAAATCAATGCTGTAGCATCAGAAGGATGTTTGGGGTGGCTGGTCTGAGATTACCTGTGGCAATTTTAAGAAACCAATAGGAAAATGTGCTTGATAGAAAGGCAGATTAGTTATTGTTGGAGGGCAGTGTGTTGTGTGGGGTAGTGGGGGACAGGAGGCAGTTGAGGGGATCACAGTCCTTTTTACATTGCAGCATAGACCAGACTTCTGTCCTTGGCCTACTTTTCTCCATAGTTATACATCGACCTTACAACCATTTCCACATTCAGCGTCACCAGTCAGTACTTTTCCAAGAGAGCTGCTCTTCTCTGGTGCTGTAAGTCAGTGAGAGTAGTGGTTGGGATTGCAAACTAAATTTTAATCAGGCTCTGACACTTACTAGTGTGTGATCTTGGGTAAACTGGGCAATATCTCTGTGCCTTAGTTTCCTCAATTTTAAAATAGCACTACTGGCAGCATTAAATAAAAAATCATGATGAGTGGCCCAGACTGGCACACAGAAAGCCTTCAATTCACATTAGCTATTTTTACTAAAATATTGCCAGTCTCATAGTCAATTTGTCTCTTCCTCATTTTCACTGCTTGCTTATTCCTCAAACTAAAATCAAGTTCTTCTCAACCTTGCCTCTGAAATGTCTTCAAAATTGATTCCTATGTCCACTTTACTTTCATTATTTGAAGTAGTATAATAATTTTCTCCTATCTTCCTGTCCTTTTACTTTCTATTGATGTCTTTCTTCACATGGATATCACTCTTGAAGGTATAACAACATATAAAGGTGGACTTCTTCAAGGCCCACACCTCCTTTTCAGAATTCATCTATCACCAGGTCTCTTCCTGAATATGCTTTCCCTATCCAAACTAGGCAGATCTATTAAGTTCTAAAATATGCTTTGCTCTCTATCTAAATCCTGTCCCTTCTCCCATCTCAGCTCAGGCAGTACTTCTTCCTCAGAATCTGTCTAATCCCTGGGTACAAAGAACCACTCAGTCCCTCATCACTTTGTTTACTCTCCTGCTAATTTATGTGTTGTATATCTGTAACATTACCTGCTTCAGAGCATTGCAGATATTTACTGGCTTAGATTTGTCAAACTAAAAATTTCAGCACAGTCTCAAATGCAAATATAAACTAGTTCCACCAGCTTTCAACATTTATCTGTACCTACGGGTGCATTTCAAATTTGATAAAAATCTATTTAAAAAGTTGGAATGGAATAGACATGTAAACTCAAAATGCCAAATTATCCAATTGAAAAAGACATTTCACTTTATTTGTAAATCTGGATCCTTGATATTCAACACTTAGCACAGTGTCTTTGGCATCCATCTCTTTATAATACATATCTCAGTTCAAAAGCCTACCTCTTCCATAAAGCCTATTGCCTTTTCTCCTTATTTGGAATTCTTTAATATCTTATATAGCCTGCTACAATGATTGTAGATGAATGAAATATTAATATACATGAATGTGGAAGAGATTTGTTATTTTGGAAGAGATTACTTTTATAAGTTTAGTGGGGAAATAATCATAATATGAATAGTGAAAAATGCATCCGTTGCAATGTCTCAATTCAGAAAATCATCCTCATATCATTTTTTTTGTTTATCATTTTAAAAATTACTCTGTTCAACTCTCCTTTTCATTGGAAGAATAATAATATTTTGAAAGGTGCAAAATTGTTTTCCCTTAGTTACATGATCCAACCAAAAAAAGAGTGTCCAAGGTCATATAACCCATCAACCATCCAGACTGGGTTATATTTTTTTGGGGGGAGGCTGCCTTTTGAATGTCACCAAGAGAAAATCCAGGACTATTTGGTAAAACTACAATTGAAACTCTCAAACAAGTAGTTTTTAATTGCAGTAACAAAGCCTGGTTCAGTGAAATAGGGTTAAAATTCTAATAACTCAGGACTGGGACAAGAGGATCAAAGTTAAAGGTCAGTCTTAGCAACTTAACAAGACACTGTCTCAAAATAAAAAGGGCTAAGGATGCAGCTCAGTGGTAGATACCCCCAATCACCAATATCACTCCTCACCACACACAGTGCAATTTATTCTGCAGATTTCTAAATGTAAACTGGGAACCACTGGCCTTCATGGTTAACGAAGTATCACCCCTGAACCAAGGACATTATTAGGCACTGGAATGAAATGTTTATGCCAGACCCTGTAAAAGACCTAAGACTCAGCAATCTTTATTTTAATACAAAATCCATATGAATGGATCCTGATTTTCAGAACCCCTAGGTACATACTTCTCAACTCCCAGAGATCCTGATAATGTGTAGAACAACTGTGGACATAAACAATACTTATTGTTGGGAATACTGGATGAGGAAATTAGCATAATTCCAGTCATTCCCCAAACATTTTCTAGGAGGTCACCAAGCCATATTTCAATTGTGGGCAGAATTCCCAATAAGGAGGGAAAGGAGGGGCCATTCATTGTTTACAAATACTTGCTGAATTTCACAGAAGCTGTGGGTCCAGCCCCCAGGAGGTCACTGTGGCCACATGAATCTTTTGTGCTCTACTTATTCCCAGAGTTTTGCTGTTCTAACCTTGAGTCTTTCAGACAATGAGGTCTTTTATCACCATTTTCCAATAAGAACCTAAATCTCATTGTGTACATTGTACTTCTGGCACAGAGATTATACTTGGTATGTATAATTTTAACAAAAGAGTAGGATGCCAAGGCTAAAGATTTTTAAAGTAGTAGGTTTTCTTATTGCTAATTTTACTCAAATTACTAGTTTTTGCTTATCTGCCGAAGTTCAAATGGTTAAAAATCAATGTCTTGCTGTGTGTGACTAAAGCTTGATTTCATGTGATAGGAAAAAGAGCCAGGGGAAAGAAAGAAACCCAATTTCTCCTGGGACATAGTCACATCATGATAGTCTACCACAACTCCAGTAGTAAGCCAGAGAAGTGAAATAGCAATTAGAATCTCTTTAGGTTATCATTTTCCAATAAGACCCTAAATCTCATTGTGTATATCATACTTCTGGCACAGAGATGGTACTTGGCATGTATAATTTTGACAAGCAAAACAACCAACTCAAAAGGTAAAAAGACTATATTTTTTTTACCCTTAACTTTTATTGACATTTCTTTATAAATTCTTTGGTATCTTTTTATTTAGATGGTCCTTGATAATTGCTGACATCATCTGTGCTCGAGTCAACAAGCTAGATGCTGGGAGACACCTTGGGGAACATGATACAGTACCAGTCTTGAGGGCCCACAGTCTACTGAAGTTTGCCAGATCAACAGACAAATTACTAAGTGCTAAATGGCATGGGAGTCAAAGAACTGCAAACAATTTGACATGAACCACACTGGGGACACAGGATGCAGGGTGGATAAAACAACTCTAGAGTTCGGTAGGGAGAGTTTGCTCTGTGTCTAACCCTTCTTCATTCCTGTCCCTAGGATCTGTCCTGCCTATAATCACATATCGAAGCACTAATAATGTTGGTGGGATGAATAACCATGTTTTGGCATCAAAGAAAAAATGTAAATACCAATATTTACATTATAGAAAGTGATACTACTGCAATATTCTAGCATGTAAGTTAATAATAAATAATGCTCCTCTAATCCAGAGAGTTTGGCAAGATAAAGCAACTAAGTCTTCATTTTTTTACTTTATTTTTTTATATTTATAAACTGCATTTTAATTCATTGTACAGAAATGGTGTACAATTTTCCTTCCTATGTTTTTTCACACTGCAGATTTGTACTATTCGTGTAATTATACATGTACATAGTGTAATGATGTCTGTCTCATTCCACCATCTTTCATACCACTGCCCCCTCCACTGTCTCTTTTTCCTCTTTGTAATCTAATGTTCCTCCATTCTTCTCTCACCCCCCACCACTGTTATGTATCATCATCCACTTATCAGAGAAAACATTCAGTCTTTGTTTTTTGGGGATTGTCTTATTTCACTTATCATGATATTCTCCAATTCCATTCATTTATCTGCAAATGCCATAATATTATTCTTTATGGCTGAATAATATTCCATTGTGTATATATACCACAGTTTCTTTATCCATTCATCTTTGAAGGGATCTAGGTTGGTTCTACAATCTAGTTATTGTGAATTGAACTGCTATAAACATTGATGTGGATACATTGCTATAGTCTACTAATGTGAACTCCTTTGGGTATAAACTGAGGTGTAGGATAGCTGGATCAAAAGATGAGTCCATTCCAAGTTTTCTGAGGAATCTCTATACTGCTTTCCAGAGGGGCTGCAATAATCTGCAACATCACCAGCAATGTATGAATGTAGTCTTTTCCCCACATTCACACCAACATCCATTATTTGTGTTCTTGAAAATAGTCGTTCTATTTGGAGTAAGATGAAATGTTACAGTTGTTTTAATTTGCATTTCTCTAATTACTAGAGATGTTGAAAACTTTTTCTTGTATTTATTAGTCACCTGTATCTCTTCTTCTGTAAAGAGTCTGTCAGTTTCTTGGCCTATTTATTGATTGGATTTTTTGTACTTTTGGTGTTAAGTTTTGTAAGTTCTTTATAAATTTTGGAGATTAGTGGTCTATCTGAAGTGCATTTAAAAATATTTTCTTCTACTGTGTAGGCTCTCTTTCCACATTATTGATTATATCCTTTGCTGAGAACAAGCTTTTTAGTTTGAATTCATCCCATTTATTGATTCTTACTTTGATTTGTTGTGCTCTGGGAGTCATGTTAAGGAAATCTGATCCTAAGCCAACATGATGAAGATTTGGGTCTACTTCTTCTGTTAGGTGCAGGGTTACTGGTCTAATGCCTAAATTTTTGACCCTTTTGGGTTGAGATTTGTGCAGGGTGAGAGATAGAGGTTTAATTTCATTTTATTGTATATGGGTTTCCAATTTCCCAAGCACCATTTTTTGAACATGCTATTTTTTATCCATTGTTTGTTATTGGCCCCTTGTATAGTATGAAGTAAGTGTATTTCTGTGGGTTTATCTCTGTGTCTTCTATACCATTGGTCTGCCTGTTTATTTTGGTGCCAATACCATGCCATTTTTGTTACTATTGGTCTGTACTATAGTTTAAGATCTGGTATTGTGATATCTCCTGCTTCACTCTTTGTGCTCAGGATTGTTTTAATTATTCTGGGTCATTTATGCTTCCAGATGAATTTCATGGTTGCTTTCTCTATTTCTATGAGGAATATCATTGGGATTTTAATTGGAATTGCATTGAATCCATTTAGCACCTTTGGTACTATTGTCATTTTGACAATATTAATTCTGCCTATCCAAGAACATGATCTTTCCATCTTCTAAGGTTTTCATTAATTTATTTCTTTAGTATTCTGTATGTTTCATTGTAGCAGTCTTTCACCTCTTCTGTTACATTGATTCCCAAGTGTTTTTATTTTTCAGACCATTGTGAAAGAGTGATTTTTCTAATTTCTCGCTCAGAGGATACATCACTTACGAATGGAAATGCATTAGATTTTTGTGTTTTGATTTTATATCTTGCTACATTTCTGAATTCATTTATTAGGTTTAGAAGTTTTCTGGTGAAAATTTTTGGATCCTATAAATGTAGAATCATGTTATCAGCAAATAGTGAGAACTTGATTTCTTCTTTTCATATAACCTTTAATTATTTTGGTCTAACTGCTCTGACTAGTGTTTCAGGAAAGATTTTGAATAGAAGTGGTGAAAGAGGGCATCCCTGTCTTGTTCCAGCTTTTAGAGGGAAGGCTTTCAGATTTTCTCCATTAAGAATGATGTTGTCTGTAGGCTTAGCATAGATAGTCTTTAAAATATTGTGATATGTTTCTACTATCCCTATATTTGCTACTGTTTTGAGCATGAAGTGGTGCTGTGTTCTTAACTTTAAGTCTATTGATGTGATGAACTATGTACTCATTTCCAGATGTTGAACCAACCTTCCATCCCTGGTATAAACCCCACATGGTCAGGGAGCACTATTTTTTTAATATGTTCTTGTATGTAATTTGCCAGAATTTTTTCAAGGATTTTTGCATCTATGTTCATCAGGGATATTGAGCTAATGTTTTCTATCCTTGATGTATTTTTGTCTGGTTCTGGTATCAGAATGATACTAGCTTCATAGAATGAGTTTGGAAGGGCTCCCTTATATTCTATTTCCTGGAATGCATTGAGGAATATTTTTATTAGTTCTTCTTTGAAGGACTTATAGAATTTGACTGAGAATTCATCTAGTTCTGGACTTTTCTTAGTTGATAGACTTTTTTTTTTTTTTTTTTTACGGGTTAAAAAGGTACTAGGGCTGGGGTTGTAGCTCAGTGGTAGAGTGCTTGTCTAGCATGTATGAAGTACTGGGTTCAATGCCCAATACCACATAAAAATAAATAAAATAAAGGTTCACAGACAATTGAAAAAAATTTTTAAAAGGCATCATGTCTGTAAACTTGTAAATGGCTCAGGAAAAAAGTCTGTGTCATACACAGAGACAAGGACAAAACAAATATGGGAAAATATCGACAACTGGGAAAATGAGAAGGGTATATGGGAATTCTTTGTCATATTCTTCCAAATTTTCTTTTTTTTTTTTTGACTTTCTTTTTTTATTTATTTATTTATTTATTTTTTATTTTTTTACATTTACACAGGGTAATGATGTTTATTTTATTTTTCCCCTCCCCCCACCCCTCCCACCTCTCTTTTCCCTCTACACAGTCCTTCTTTCCTTCATTCTTGCCGCTCTCCTTAGCCTAACTCTAAACCTAACCCTAAACCTAATGCTAGCCCCTCCCACCCCCCATTATATGTCCTCATCCGCTTATCAGCGAGATCATTCGTCCTTTAGTTTTTTGAGATTGGCTTATCTCACTTAGCATGATATTCTCCAATTTCGACCATTTGCCTACAAATGCCATAATTTTATCATTCTTCATTGCGGAGTAATATTCCATTGTATAAATATGCCACAGTTTCTTTATCCATTCATCAACTGAAGGGCATCTAGGTTGGTTCCACAATCTGGCTATGGTGAATTGAGCAGCAATGAACATTGATGTGGCTGTATCTCTGTAGTATGTTGATTTTAAGTCCTTTGGGTATAGGCCAAGGAGTGGGATAGCTGGGTCAAATGGTGTTTCCATTCCAAGCTTTCTGAGGAATCTCCACACTGCTTTCCAGAGTGGCTGCACTAATTTGCAACCCCACCAGCAATGTATGAGTGTTCCTTTTTCACCACATCCTCGCCAACACCTATTGTTGCTTGTATTCTTGATAATCGCCATTCTAATTGGGGTGAGATGGAATCTTAGGGTAGTTTTGATTTGCATTTCCCTTATTACTAGGGATGTTGAACATTTTTTCATATATCTGTTGATTACTTGTACATCTTCTTCTGTGAAGTGTCTGTTCATTTCCTTAGCCCATTTGTTGATTGGATTATTTGTATTCTTCGTGTAGAGTTTTTTGAGTTCTTTATAGATTCTGGAAATTAGCGCTCTATCTGAGGTATGGTTGGCAAAGATATTCTCCCACTCTGTAGGCTCTCTCTTCACATTTCTGATAGTTTCCTTTGCTGAGAGAAAGCTTTTAAGTTTGAATCTATCCCAGTTGTTGATTCTTGCTTTTATTTCTTGTGCTATGGTACCAACAATATGCAATGGAGAAAAGATAGCCTCTTCAACAAATGGTGCTGGGAAAACTGGAAAACCATATGCAATAGAATGAAATTAAACCCCTATCTCTCACCCTACACAAAACTCAACTCAAAATGGATCAAGGACCTCGAAATCAAACCAGAGACCCTGCATCTTATAGAAGAAAAAGTAGGTCCAAATCTTCAACTTGTTGGCTCAGGATCAGATTTCCTTAACAGGACTCCCATAGCACAAGAAATATTTTATTCATTTTTACAAATAATAAAATTTTTGTTTTGTCAATTTTTTGAACTGTTTCTTGTGTTTTAATTTCATTGATTTCAGCTCTGATATTAATTATTTCTTGTCTTCTACTTTTGATATTGATCTGTTTTTCTTTTCTAGGGCTTTGAGATGTAATGTTAAGTCATTTAGTTGTTGACTTTTTATTCTTTTAATATATGAGCTCAATGCAGTGAACTTTCCTTTTTGTACTGCTTTCGGAGTGTACCAGATATTTTGATATATTGTGTTGCTTTCTTTTATTTCTAAGGATTTTTAATTTTCTTCTTAATGTCTTCTGTTATCATTGTATCATTCAATAGCATATTATTTAGCTTCCAGGTGTAGGAGAAGTTTTTGTTTTTTTATTTTATCATTGTTTTCTAATTGCATTCCATTATGATCTGATAGAATGCAAGATAGTAGCCTTCTTTTTTGTACTTACTAATGGTTTTTTTGTGGCTTAGCATATGATCTATTTTGGAGAAGGATCCATGAGTTGCTGAGAAGAAAGTGTATTCACTTGATGATGGATGAAATACTCTATAGATGCCCATTAAGTATATATCAATGATTGTATTATTTAATTCTATAGTTTCTTTGTAATTTTTTGTTTGGAGTATCTATGCAGTGGTGAGAGTGGTGTGGTAAAGTCACCCAGTATTATTAGGTTGTGGTCTATTTGATTCTTCAAATTGAGAAGGGTTTGTTTGGTGCACATGGATGCATCATTATTTGGGGCATAAATATTTAAAATTGTTATGTCTTGCTGCTTTACCATTTTCCTAAGCATTATGAAATGTCCTTCTTTTATCCTTTCTGACTTAGATTTGAAGTCCACATTTTCTGATATGAGCATGGAGATCCCTGCTTTTTTACTGAGTCCATGTGCATGGTTTTTTTTTCTACATCCTTTCACCTTTAATTTGTGGATGTCATTTTCCATGAGTCTCTTGAAGAGAGCATATTGTTGGGTACTCTCTTTTTAATTCAACCTGCCATTGTCTTTTGATTAATGAGTTTAGGTTATTAACCCTCAGGTTTACTATTGTGATATGATTTTTTTTTGGTCACTTCAGCTTAATTTTGTTTTTTAACTTGACTTGGTTTCTACTTTGATTGACTTTTTCTTTAGGGCAGTTTCTCCATTTGTGGACATGTATTGCTATTTTTCACTTTCTCCTCATTAAATATTTTGCTGAGAATGATCTCTACTCCAGGCTTTCTATTTGTATGTTCTTCTAGATTTTGTTCATCGTGAAAAGATTTTATTTCATCATCAAATCTGAAGTTTAGTTTTGCTGGGTATAAGATTCTTGATTGGCATCCATGTTCTTTCAGAGCTTGAATTATATTGTTCCAGGCCCTTCTTCCTTTTAGGGTCTAGGCTGAAAAACTCTACTGATATCTGTGTTGGTTCTCCTTATATATAATCTGATGATTTTCTCTCACAGTCCATAAAATTCTAACTTCATTTTGTATGTGAAGTATTTTCATTATAATGTGCTTTGGTGTGATATGTTGTAATTTTGTGCACCTGGTGCTCTGTAAGCCTCTTGTGTTTGTTTTTCCATTTTAATCTTCAGGTTCGGGAATTTTTCTGACATTATTTCATTGAAGTCATTGTTCATTTCTTTGGTTTATATCTCTGTGCCTTCCTTGATCTCAATAATGCTTAAATTTGGTCTTTTCATGATGTCCCATAATTCTTGGAAGTTCCATTCATGATTTCTTTTTATCTTCCCAGTTTAGCCAACTTTATTTTCAAGATTAAATATTTTGTCTTCATTGTCTGTGATTCTGTCTTGCACAACATCTAGTCTGTTGATGATGCTATCTATTGAGATTTAATCTGGTTTATTATTTCTTTCAAGTATTTGGGCTTTTTTTTTCCCCAGAATCTCAATCTCTTTATTGAAGTGCTCTTTTCCTTCCTGCATTTGCTATTTTAACTGCTTAGTGGAGTGATCATACATTGCCTGCATTTGCTCTCTTAACTTTTGCTTCATGGATCATTTTAATTATGTAGATTCTAAACTCTTTTTCTGTGATTTCTACTGCCATTCTGTCGTTCGATTATATCAAAATAGCATCTTGGTTTGTTAGTAAATTTCTTCCCCTGTTTTTTTCATTTTGTTACTGTGTCTTCCCCTCTAGCAGTGAAGAAATGGAATATTGAAGTTTCTTCCATCCCCAGTAGTCTTATTTTGATCCTGAACGTTTCCAATACCTGTTCTTTGGGGGGAGATCAATATTAGTTGCACCCAGTACAAACAATATGCAATTGTCTTTTAACCCAATGCCCTTGATACTATTTTTTGTCTTTCTTTCTTTCTTTCTTTCTTTCTTTCTTTCTTTCTTTCTATTATTTTATGTCACAGCACAAGAACTTGATTATGATTTAGAAGTATGCAGGTACCTTTTCTATCCCAGTAGGGGAAAACTGTTGCTATTTTAACTCTTGAAATTATTTCAAGTAAATCAGTACATTGAGAAACTGGATTATTATTTTTTTCTTAATTTTTTTTTATTTCCCTAAAAATGTCCAGTTTTCAAAGTCAAATTAAAATATACAAAACAAGAACTTAATGTTGCACTTATGGGCAACTGATATAAGTACACCATTTATCTCTCATTAAGAATGTCTACCACTAAAAGAGTGTGCAGCTTAGTCTCTATGAACACCCTTTGTAAACCAACATGTTTTCCAAATATGAGGCAGAATTCACCATCTTAAGCCTCTGCACGATTGAGATAAAGCACATACCTAAGAAGTTCTATGTTTACAAGCTCATTTCTAAACACTCATCAAGAAAAGCCTGTTTGTCCTTTGCAATTTTTAGCAGCTTATATAAGGGAAAGAGGTTTTTATATTCTGGTGGAAATCTCAAGTTTGTAGCAACTTCTGCCCAAGAGATTTCTTCAACTTGCTCCCCCTCCTAAATTAAAGAAATTTTAGTGTTCAGGCAAAATGGGAACTCAGAAAGAGGCTTTTTTTTTTTCTTTCTTAAATTGTTTTTCTATAGTGGACACTCCAGGTTATAAACACGCAAAGCATACACATACACATTTTAAAACTAATTGTTCATATCTTCCATTTCTGACCAGCCTTTTATAGCTTAGAATCTGCTGTTAAAATACCCTGTCACAACTTCTTGAAAAGCTTTGCGCTGGGCTTTCCAGATTTCTCTCTGGATGGGGGGATTGGTGAAAATTCAGTACCCTGATAAATGTGAGGGGTGTATGGGGGTAATTCTTGTCAGGTTGGATGTAGAGCCAACACTTCTCGGGAGAGTGGCACACTGGCATTCCCTTTCACACAGGCAGAAGGATTCCAGTTGCACAAGCCAGAAAGAGGACAAGAAACAGGTTTCCCTGTCTGGTAAATCTGCAAGGCTATTATTCTAATTAGAGGCAAATTCCCCA
Organism: Sciurus carolinensis; assembly: GCF_902686445.1. NCBI lineage: Eukaryota > Metazoa > Chordata > Mammalia > Rodentia > Sciuridae > Sciurus > Sciurus carolinensis. Next base: position 64,687 of record NW_025920313.1, on the reverse strand, counting down.
ACCCAGGATTCAGTGAAGGATTATCAAAAAGATAGTCTTCAGCCTGGCAGGGTGGTGCACATGCCCCTAATATCAGCAACCTGGGAGGTGAGTCAGAAGGATAAGAAGATTGTGGTCAGTCTCTAAACTTTAGCAGGGCCCTAAGCAATTTAGAGAGAGACACTGTCTTTTTTTTATTTTTTTTTTTGCTGTGCTGGGGATTTGAACCCAGGGCCTTATGCTTGTGAGGCAAGCACTCTACCAACTGAGCTATATCCCCAGCCTGAGACCCTGTCTTAATACAACCACTACTACTATTATTAAGAAAAATAATAATAAACAAGGTATGTAGCTCTCAAGTGCCCTAGGTTCAATGCCCAGTAACAAATATCAAACAGCTTTTGAAAGCACAAAACAGCTAACTTTTTCTCAAACAACATCAGAAATACACACTTATTGCTTTCTTATCTTCTATATAATAATTAAGAGTTAGAATTCAGATTTCTAATGTCTAAAATCGGTACCCACAACTGTCTGGACATAAGATGATGCACATTGGTGTCCAAGAGATAAATACCTCACAATCCACTGCCTTGTGTAAGATGTTTGAAATGCCTTCTATAATGTATGTAAATAAACATTTTGAAATGACATCACCCACTCCTCTCATAAATCTCTGATCTCCCTAAGTACCCTGTGTCCTTAAAGAGCTCTTTGGTTCCTTTTAAAGGAAAATTTCTATAAATTCTGCCTTGATTTATCTCTGGAACACTGTGAGCTTTTATAACCTCTCTACAAATGCTTGTGGAGCCGGTCAGGCAAGGCTGACCAAGGGAAAGTGCTAAAGAAAGGAACCACAAGCAAAACACATGCAATCACTTACTCTAACTGGAATGCTTGTTTTAACAAGTGGTCATAGGAAGCCCCTGATCCTGCAGGCTTCCAGGGAAAAAAACACCTGGGCATTCACTTGCAAGGGGAAGAACACTCCTGCCAGGATCTCACTTTTCATCTCCACACAATTTTCTAAGTAGTTACTTAGTCAACTAAAAAGCCCACATGTTGGCCAAACAAGGTGTTTTGGCCTTGTTCAGATGTGCCCACTTGGGTCTTGCCTACAGCTCTTTGTCAGGATCATGCTCTCCAATGCCTTCTTGTCTATTTATCCTTCTCTTTGCCCATCAATATGCCACCTCCTCAAAGGAAACTTTCTTCATCTTCCCTTAATCAGATTGACTTTGTATCTTTAGGACACAGTATAATAACTTTTTCCCTCAACATTTTGAGAATGTTCTGCCTCATCTTATGTAAGGCTGAATATGGAAGTCTTCCTGTCTGCTCACATCTTCTGGTTGTTTCCACACATATATATTTCCACATTGCTTTTGTAGTTTTTGCACTTCTGTTATTTTTTGTTTACTTATTTTTCTTAAGTTACCTTGCCTGTTAAACTTACAAAAATGTATTTAAAATCTCAGTGGTTTACAGGGGCTGGGGAGATAACTCAGTCGGTAGAGTGCTTACCTTGTAAGCACAAGGCTCTGAGTTCGATCCCTAGCACCAAAAAAAAATAACTAACTAACTAAATAAATAAATAAATAAATAAAATAAATAAAATCTCAGTGGTTTACAGCAAATTTCAATAAAAATGAGTATCATTTACCCCAAATAAAAATTGACTTCAAACTCCCATAGAACCACTAAATTAATTACCAGTCATATGTGTAACATTCAAAATCATTCATCTGAGGCAGGGTCTTCAGACTCATCTTTGAGAATTTGAGCTATTGGGTCACTTGAGAACAAAAATGACCCCTGTGCTCTTCTGCCACATGCAGTTATCGAGGCACTCCTTCAATCTCCATTTTACTCTGAGTGCAAGGTGAGGGACATCCCAACTTCCCTCAGCCAGGAGGCCAAGAAGATATCCTATCCCGAATGCAGTCAAGTTCACACACTTCAAAACCAGGTTCCTGGTCCTGGTCACTGCGTTCTTAGTTTCCAACCATATACCCTTTTAGATGTGATCTAATTTAGGGGTCACAGTTCTTTCCAGCAACTTCTTTCCCGACCATTGAGTCATGTCATAATTCACAATTTAATTATTCTGCATTTATTGCTCACTAAGTGCTCTAGAAATAAGAAATTATGTTTACAAAATGTCCCTAGGAAGTCGGGCAGTACTAGGCTCAGAGTCACATCTTTTCCCACTGTCCTACTGTCCATCTGCTTCTCAAATGTCTGCCAGAGACCAATCTCCATGGAAGAACAGAGAAGACACCAAAGGAAAAAAGGTGAAAGCATGCAGAAAAATGACCTCAGTGTACAGAGAAGCAAGCCAGCCCTGAAAACTTTTGTCTCCCCATCTTGCACAACCAGCTGTGACACAGCTATATTGAATCAAGGACTCCTGATTCCTGGCACATGTTTATCATTTATTCAACTGAAAATATTTTCACCAAAAATTACATTGGACTCCTAACTCCAAGGACAGATTATTAAACCTTCAGTCTAGAATAATCTAGTTTCTGTAATATGACAATGCAGTCACAATGATATTCTCTCACCTGGAAGATTTACCTCATGATCTGCTAAACTCTAATGATCTGTAGAAATAGAAATCACAGGCTTGGGTCACCTAAAAATATCTAAAAAGTCCCACCCCACCTCACCCTCTTCCTGAAGATTCCAAGACTTTCCATTCTGTGAATGGGAAAGGCTTTATGTGAATGCTTGAACCAGATGCTGCACATGGAGTAAATTCTATCTTCCTTAGAAAGCACTATGGAGTCATTGTGTCTTTCAGGAGTCAAGCTGTGACCTATGTCCTTTTCTCTCAGTCAGCCACTCTACTTCCTGTTGGTCAGCCCTATTTTACAACTGAGCTTCAGTCTGGCTACCTCTGGGTCCTCTTCCAGTATTCATAGGGAATAATCAAGATGGGAGGCTGCTTCCCACCATTCAAGATTCAGCACAACTGCACCAGAAAGAGAGCTGAGTAGGGGCAAGTGACACAAATAGTCTAAACGGACAAAGATCTGAACCATTCAAGGGCCAAGCTTGTGTAAGGAAACAGGATTTCAAGAAAGACTGGTCTTGTTGGAAAGAGATGGGAGACAACAGAATTTCTTTCCCAACCAAAAATTCTCTACACGCTCTCTGGTTTTACTATATTGGGTAAGATCTTTAAATTTTAAGATTATTTTCATACTAGCTAAAAACTAGAGGATCCTAAATATTCAAGAAGAGCAATATGGATAAATCAATTGGTACATTGTTCCACAATTCTTATGCAGATTTAAGAATGATAGTTAAAAATATGGTTTAAGTAACTCAGAAAATACTCAAATGTAAAAAAAAAATAGAAAATTGTATGAATAATGAGATTACTTCTGTGCCATCTGATGATGAGCTTGTTGATCAAAAAGATCTCAAACATATTCAACTAAAGTGTTGCTAGTAAACTTGTGGGGTGGTGTGCCAAAAATTAGATATATGTGGCCTAATTAGACTTACTGTCCCCACTTAGAGCCTCAGAGCTGCCTGGGATACCCAACTCGCTCCTGAAAATTTTACATAGCTGCCACTGTGTACTAATGTTAGGAAGTTTAGCTAGGTGTGCCTAACCTGTCCATGGAAACATGAAAGGTTTCATGCCAAGAATAATGGTACTGGATGCTGCAGAATCCAAGTCATCTTGAGGGTTTTTACCCTAAATATTGAAAATTAAAAAGGAATATTTCCATGAGACTGAATTGTCAGTGTTGTGTAGACAATGAGCCCTGACCCTGACCTCAGGGATTTTGCCATTCAGGGTGAATATTCACAAGTGAACCTTTTGCTTCTGACTCATCCTCTAGCATTGTAAGGGGATTCAAAGGATCCAGACTATGCTGCCAGCCACTGCTGCAGTTCTCTGAGTTTTTTTTTCTTTCATCCTAATGCCTAAACCCCCTCAGCAGGACCCCACAAGGAAGTTCCTTCATCATCACTGTTGAGGGTTATGTTTTGATATGCTACTTGTTAACACTAAGATGAAACTAGAGCCCTAGTACCCTTACTGTCAATACTTGTTCAGGCTGATACTTGCACTGACTATAAAATCCTAGGAGACTGTGGGCCACTTTAGCCATGGCGAAGAGTCTGTGCCAGCTTTAAACTCAACATCTAGTCCAATGTGCCCAGAAGGAATGGATGCAAAATTAAACCTCAATTAGTCAACAATATACTGACCTCAAGTTGTGACTCCCAGAGAGACATGACACACCATGGCTGGGAGGACTTTGGGCATATTTATTAGAAGTCTAAGTTTGGCTTAGCAAGAGAAATGGTCTTTAGGAAAATGGTCTTAGTTAGGAAAGTGGCCCATTCTTCATATTAAGACCTGAGGACCGGGTCTGACTCACATTAGCTTACACATCATGGAGGAATGTGTGGCTCCTGGTCCCAACATATTGCATTTTCTGTTGTACCTCTTGGCTCTATTCCCTCTTCTTACCTCACTACCATTTTTCTCATCATCATGGGCAAGACTAGTGTGTACTGGGCATCCATGAAATCCTGGGTATGTACCTTAAACTTCCTAGTCAATCTTTCAAGATAAACATTTTTTCAATTTCAAAAATGGAGAATGTGATCTCTGAGAGTCACAAAATATCCTGACATGACCTGGTTAACTCACAAAACACCCTCATTATAATCTCTTACACTCACATAATACCCACACTGTGGTCTTTTACATTGATATGCTACATTACTCTGGCCTCAGACATTCACATACTGTTCTTACTTGGCTTCTGAAACTCACATATCACCCTCACCTTAGTCTATCACACATAGCATTTTCACTGACATTTGACACTCAACTTATACCCTCACTGGGGCATTTTACTATCTATATTATGCTCAATGTGACATCTGACACTCAGATAATACACTACTGTGGCTTTTGACATTCACATAATACCCTTACTTGGCCTCTGACTCTCACAAAATATCCTCACTCTTATGTTAAAATTTATAAAATATCATCACTGTGACATTGACAGTCACATAATACCACTATGGCCCCTGTCATTGACAAAATACACTCACTATGGCATCTGATGCTCTCAAATATACTTGAAATGTTCACATATTATCACATATTAATTCAGAATAGCCCCTGAGATTGAAAATTTCTCCTAACAGTGGCCTCTGACATTTAAATAATATCTTCTCATTCACAAAATGTCTTTCACATTTTACACTCACTGTCATATGAGTTCCTCACATAATACACACAATGTGACATCAAACACTCATATAATACCAAGCTGTGGCCTCTGACACCTAATTCCTTCATTATTACCACTGACACATTATATCCACATCGTGACCTCAGACACTCACATAGTACCAAAATTGTGGCTTCCTACACACACATTATGCTCAATGAGGTCTTTGAATCTTACATAATACCTTAAATGTGGCCTATGACAGTGATATAATATCCGCACTTGGCATCCGACATTGACATATCATTTGGAATTTTATACTCACTTAATACAATCACTGTGGCCTCTGACTCTCATACAATATGCTCACAGTTATCTCTGAGAGTCACATATTACCATACTGGAACTTCTGATATAAAAGCATCAAGGTGACCTGTAAAGCACAAAATATCCTAACTTGACATCTGACAGTGGCATAATATTCTCACTGTGACCTCTAATCCTCACATATTATACTCTCTGACCTCTGACACACAATAACTTCAGTATGACCACACTCACATAATACCTTTAGTGTGACCATAGGGACTCAAATAATACCCTAAGTATAACCACTGTCACTGATAAAATACCCTAATGTGACCTCTGATCCTCAAAAAATGCACTTACTGTGATTTCTCACATTCATGTAATACCCTCAGTGTGACCTCAGACCCTAATATATGACCTCAGCACCTACATGTGCTCTCTGACACATAACACCAAAATGTGGTCTCTGACATTCACAATATTCCAATTGGGGCTTCTGACACTCACCTAATACCTTCACTGTGCCTATTGTCCATCACATAATACCTTCATTCTGCCCTCTGACAATTGCAGAATATCCTCAATGTCCCAATCTTACAATATTTTCACCAGACTTCTGACATTATATAATTTACTCACTGTGACTCAAACACTCCCATAATAACTTCATGTGACCTCTGGCAATCACATAATATCCTTACTTCTCCTCTGATACTGACCTAATATCCTTACTGTTCTTGCATCACTCACATAATACACTTACTGTGGATTCTGATCACACACACAAAAAATTCTCACTATGACTTCAGGCACTCACATATTATTGTCACATGACCTCTGTCACTCACAAAATATCCTCACTGTGGCCTCTGACATGAACACAAAATAGTATGATCTCCGACATATAGTAGTCTCCTGTGGCCACTGACACATAATACCCTCAATGTATCCTATGCCATTCACATAATATCTTCACTTGGCTGCTGACACTCACATAATACCCTACTGTATTCTCTGATATTCACATAACACCCTCATTCTGACCTCTGTCACTGACATAATACCATCACAGTGATATGTCTCACTCATATTATTTCTTTAGTGTGACCTGAGACACAAACCTAATACCCTCAATGTGTCCTCTAATTCACATAATATCCTCACTGTAGCTTCTGATGCTCATATAATTATCTCAGAGTGACCTCAGACACTGACATATTACACTCACAACACCCCCTGACATATAGTATCCTACCTGGGGCATCTGACACTGCAGTGAAACCCTCACTGTGGCTTCTGGCACTCACATAAATTTCTCACTCTGGTGTCTGACACTCACATAATAGCATAAATGTGGCCCCTGACACTATTACAATAATTCACTTGACTCTGACACTACATAATATTTTAGCATGGCCTCTTAAACTAACAATATACTCCAGTCACACTGAACAGTCATTTACTATCCTCATTGTGTCCTATGACACTGACATAATATCCCATTTTGTCCTTTTACATTCATTTAATAATCTGAATATGACCTCAGACACTCAAATAATAGTCTCACTTTGGCATCTCCACGCATAATACCCTCACTGTTGTCTGTGACACACATTATATCCTCACTTGATCTCTGATGTTTATATGAAAACTTTCGTGTGGCCTCTGACATTCACATTATGTCTTCAATTGGCCCATGACTCTAACAAAACGCCCTCATCATAACATGTTACAGACATAAAATATCCTCACTATGGCCCCTGATGTTGAAAATATTTTCTCATTGTATCCTCTGACACATAACATCCTCACTTTTCCTGTGTCACTCACATAACACTCTGTGTGACTTCTGATACTCACATATTACCCCCACTGTGAACTCTCACACTCAAACATTACCTTTACTCTGACTTTTGACACTTAATACCCTCACTGTGGCCTCAGATTATATCCTAAGTGTGACCACTGACACTCACATGATATACTCACCATGGCCTCCTGTGATGCTCACATAATACCCACATCATGATTTATGACTCTCACATTAAAACCTCATTGTGACCTCTGATGCTGATATAATATCCTCACTGTCATCTCAGACATTCAAATAATAACCTCTTTGGTACCTCTGACACTTATAATACTCTCAGTCTGACCACTGACACTCATATAATAACCTCACTGTGAACTCTGATTCAGATATAATATCCTTTCTATGACTCCTGACTCTCACAAGATTGCCTCAAAATGGTCTCTGACACTCACATAACACCTTCACTTTAGTTTGTGACACTCAAATATTATCCTCAATTTGCCCTGTCATTCACATGATACCTCACTGTGACCTCTGACACTCAGGTAGTAACCTCTGTTTTACCAATGATGCTCACCAAATACCCACACCATGACCCCTGAAGCTCTCATTATACCATCAACATGGCCTGTTAGACTCACATAATATCCCCATAGTGACCTCTGACACTGAAAAATTATCCTTCTTGTGACCTCTGTCACTCAAAAAATACCTTCAGTGTGACTTCAGGTACAATCATGACACTTGTACTGTGACCTCTGAAACTGACATAATAATCTCACTTTTTTCTCTGATACATGTATCTCCTCATAGTGGCTTCTGAAAGTCACATAAAACACTAAGAGTGACATAACAACCTCACTGTGATCACTGACACTGACATAATATAATTATTACTTCCTATGATACTCACTTTACCTCCCTATGGCATGTGACACTCAAAGAATATCTTCACTGTGAATCTGATAGTCACATAATGTCCTCACATAACCTCTGATGCTCACATAGTGTCCTCATTGTGACCTTTTACAATCACAATATAACCTCACTGGGACTTCTGTTATGTATGTAATACCCTCACTTTGAATTATGACATTCACAAAATATTCTCACTTGACCTCTGACACTAATGTAATATTCTCACTTTGACCACTGACATTCAAATAACCTCACTGTGATCTCAGACATTCACATTATGCACTCAATTTGACCTCTGACACAGACATTATATACTTAATTGGCCTCTGACACATAATATCATCAATGATACCTTTGACACATAATAACTATACCATGACCTCTGGCATTCACTTAACACCCTCACTGTACCCTGTGACACTCACATTAATCCCCAATTCTGGTCTTTGACAATCACATAATACACACATTTTTACCTCAGGCCCAGACTACTACCACTTTGTTCTGTCACTCACATAATATCACACTGTGTCCTCTGAAAGTCACATAAATATTATCACTGGGTCCTCTGACACACATAAAATATCCTCACTTTGACCTCTTGCATTGACATAATTTGTCATGTCTGAAATTGATGTAATATCCTCTCTGTGAATTTTTGCACTCATAATGTCATCCTTTTGGTCTCTGATACTGATATAGTATCCTTATTCTAATCTGTGATACTCACAAAATACCCACAGATTGCCCTCCTATACTCACATATTACATTCAATGTGACTTGTCATGCACATAATATCTTTCTGTGACCTGAGACACTCACATCATGCTTGAAAGTAGCCTCTGAGACTCATGTAATATCCACACTTGATCTCTGATATTCATATAATAAATTCAATCTGGCCTCTGAAACTACATAATATTTTACCTGTGACCTCTTTCACTCACTTAATATACTCACATTTGCCCCTGATATTCACATAATATCCTCACTTGGCATCTGACACTCACAAAATGCCATCACTATTACCTTGACAATACTCTAATACTCACCAAATACCTTCAATTATATACTCACATAATTGTCACCTCTGACACTCACATAATACACTCACTGTGGTCCAAGACAGTCACTGTGAATTGGGATACTCATAATATCCTCAAGCTGGCTCCTGATGTGACAAAATATTCTCACTGTGGCCATTAACACCCACCTAATTTCCACAGTGTTGTCCCTGTGATGGACAGTATATCCTAACTGTAGCCTCTGACACTCATACAATATTCTTTCTGGGAGAGTTGCCACTCACATAATATCCTCATTTGGTCCTGGCACTCATATAATACCATCACTGTGGCCTCTGACACTTATATAATATACACAATTAAACCTCTGACATTTACCTCACTCTGGCTTCTGAAACTCACAGAATATCTCTGACATTCACATAGCATCTTCAATGTGGCCTCTGATATTGATATAATACCCTCACTGTGGCCAGTAAGATTTACATAATTCCCTCATTGTAGCCTCTGACATTCATATAATATCATCACTCTTACCACTGACACATAATAGTCTCAATGTGACCACTGTGACCTCTGTCACTAATTGAGTATCTTCCCTGAGGCTTCTGACATTCAATAAACACAGTCTGGCATCTGACACTGATATAATGTCAGCAATGTGGACTCAGACAGTTATATAAAATCCCCACTGTACCTTCTAACACACAATATCCTCACTATGGTCTTTGACTCTCACATAATATCCTGTGTCCTCTGACACTCATATAATATACTCACTGTTGCCATGACAATCATGTAATATCTTCCCTTGGTCTGACTCATAAAATTCCCTCACTGGTACCTTGATAATCACATAAAACCCTGATTGTGGCCTCTGACACAAACATCTAAACCTCAATGTGGCCTCTGACTTTCACATAATATCTTTACTGTGATCTCTGAAAGTCACATATCATGTGACCTCTCAGAATCAGATATTACCCTCACTTTGGACACTGACTTTCACATAATATCCTTTCTATGAATAATTACATGCACATAATGTCCATACTAAAACCTCTGACTCTTACTCAATACTCTTCCTCTGGTCTCTGACACACATAAAATATCCTCCATGTGGTCTCTTAAACTCATATTATACCCTCACTATGACATCTGACATTCACATAAGGCCCTTACCTGGCCTCTGATATTCATATAATATACTTACTATGACCTCATGCTCTCACATAATCTTCTCACTCTGACCACTAACCTTGAAAAACTGTCCTCACTGTAGCCACTGACATCCAGACATTACACTCACTGAGGCCTCTGACACATTATGTCTTCACTCTTGCAGCTCACATTCACATAATAGCTTTAATCTGCCTACCAACACTCACATAATACCTTCACAATATCTCTTTCACTCTGATAATTACATCACTATAACAATGACACAGAATATCCTTATGTGGTCTATGACATTTACTTATCCTCATTCTGGTAACTTTTACATAATATTCTCCCTTGATCTCTAACACTCACATAAAATCTTCACTGTGGCCTAAAATACTCACAAAGTATTTGCTCTGTGGACTTTCACATTCATATACAATCCTCACTTGACCACTTTTTTATAAATACCATTTATTTTTTAAAGTTTAACACGTAAATTACAGAAAAAATAAAAATACAAACAATGAACAGTCTGATATTACAACATTAGAAATGGATATCACAGTCATTCAGAGTACTCAAATACTAATATAATATCCAAACTAGAGTATCAAATATGAATATAGAAGCTGTGCTGTGGCCTATAAAACTAATGTGTTATTCATAATCTATCATCTAAAATGAATATACTAGCTCTCCTCTACCTTGAAATACAAATATGACATCCATATATCACCTAAAAAACCAATGAAATATATGTCCTGTAGCCTTTAATATTACTATATGCCATCTTTCCATAAACCCTGAAACCAATATAATAACTTGTGGATTTTAATATGCATTTAATATATAACATCTAAAACTAGTTATAACATCTAAAACTAGTAAGCAGGTGTTCTGTAGCATTTAACAGTAGCATATTTATATTATACAACCTTATGCTAATAAAATATCTGCATTTTTGTCATTAAATAATTTTTATAAATTATCATGAAAATTAATGTATTAACTACCATGTTGATTTTAATCCTAAGATGATACGTATAATTGAGTTTCTAAAAGTGACCTAAAGGTTTATTTATGGCTTTTAATACTAATATGATATCCATACTATGACATATCAAGCTTATATGATAGGTGTCTTTTAAAATTGATGTAATATTCATATTGTAGGAAGTACAACTAATATAATAATGACCCTGAGGTTTTAATAATATTACATTATCCATAGCATAGCATTTAATATTAGCATAATAGTTTCTATAGACCTTGGATACTGATAGAACAGGTGTGCAATAACATCCATAACAAATATAATAGCTGTTATGTAGTCTATTATGTAAAAATAATATCATAATAAAACACCTCAATCTAATGCAACATCTGTCCTTAGTTATTAATAGTAATGTAATACCAATACTACACCATGCAAAAGTGATATAACAGTTGTCCTGTATATAGTAGTCCTATTATAGAATCCATATTATTATAGAATTCTTATGACTAGGACTGCTCTTCATGAGCTTCACTGGCAGCGAGCAGAGAGGTAAGACAGAGCACTAACTGAAACCAGGAGGCAAGTTCTCAACAGGTTCCATTAGAAACAAACCATGCCCAGTAACTGAAAGAGTTCAGAAGGCACCTGATCAAGCCACATAAAAAACACTTCTCTGGAAGAAACATGTCACCAATATTGCAACTGCAATGAAACATCCCTCAGTCACACACAGGGTTCCATGCCACCTGGGATTTTATCCTTCAGATCTGAGTTGCAGTCTTGCACCCGAGACAAACCAGGTGCCCCCTAAGTTCCATGGTCTCTGTCAGGATCACCATAACCTGAGTACACAGCTGCAGATGTCAGGACATGAGGAGGGACATATGTAGACTGCTCTACCTTTCTGCTCCTTGCTAACAGAAGACCAGAGGGCAAAGTCTAAGGGCTGTGTTTCCAGGGTGTCTCAATCTAGCAGTGACATTGATTGTTCTAGGATTCACGCTGTGCCTTTAATCACTGTATTTGCCTAATTTGGATTTCAGTAGGGAAGCTGTGGTCATAATATATCACTTTAAAATTTTCATTTTTGTCTATGTTGGTCTAGCTGTAGAAAAATCATAATTTTAAAAGAATATATGTTCTTGTGATTTTTCTATTGAGAGTTTGGCATGCTACACCTGTGTCATGGATGCTCTTCTTAGAAAGGAAATAGTACAGCCTTCAGAGCTTGGTGCCTCAGTGTTTGGATGTGGTGATGCCATGCTTCAGAGTGTAAAATTCAGGACTGAAACAACTGGGTACAAAACCATGTTGAGGATATTGGTAGAAAGATGTATTAGACTTAAGGAACTAACACTCATGTAAGCTTTATACTTGTTCGTGGGACTTATTTGTTAAGACAGTGAATCTGTTTCCACTGGAATCAAACCCCTCTGAAACCTAGAATCCATCACCCATTTTCTGTGATTTCTTTTTTCTCCTGTTTTGGAGAATTAAGCAATGATCCCAGCAGATCAATTTTTAGGCATTTTCCATGAGTGGTCAATTATGAGAAATTATCACTACCTGACCTTGCTAGCTTAAAGGCTTTTTACAATGACTTGGAAAATGACTGAACTTCTGCTCATTCATGGTCCTATCTGGCATGTTAAAGCTCATAAAGGGCTCTGTCTCCTTCCTGAAAAAACTCAGTGGATAGGAAACATTATCACATAATGCCATAATGTCATAAGATGAATATCTACAGGAGCAGGAGATAAGAGGGGAGAATTTTCCATGACATAGATTTTACCTGCTTAAAAAACAGAATCTATTTCTTTTTTTCAAATTCACTGGTTCCTCAGGGCTTATCAAACTCAGCACCACTCAGAGTTACAGGACTTCCTTTTGGTGACCCTCCCCATTGGTTGTTCTCCAGTAAATTTAAAGGAATACAGAAGGATTCGGCAATGCCCTATTTTGGGAACCCTCCCAAAGTGGTGATTGCACATATGAGTATTGATATTCAAGTCTTTCCAAGCCAGTGATCTATCATCAGACTCTCACATTTGTGGGAAGGTAATGAGAAGTCAATTAGTTATGAGTGCACAAGCAGGATGGTTCTAAGTCTTTGAGATAGCTCATTAAGTTTTGATGTTTCTTAATAGAAGAGAAGGAGATAAGCTTTTTGTGTTCACTCAAAAGTAGGCACAGGGCTCTCAGTGAACCTGGATTAATGACTATCCCCTTAAGAGAGTGGTTACCTAGTCCTTTTCCATTTTTCAAAACTGAATTGTAAGTTATTTTCTCTCCTCCAGTAACCTTAGCTATTGAATAAGTATTGCCTTCTGAGTTGGTTATTTGTTCTTCTATTGGGGACTTCTTTCCAAATTTTAGTAAGAAAAATAGAAAGAAACTGTCTTCAACAACACACACTGAAAGAAGTGACCTGCTGTGACCTTGAAAGAAGCAATGCAGATGTTCCCTAAAGAAATAGAGAAACAGAATTCCACTCCCATGGTGATGACCATGGTATTGAACAAAGTTTTGGCAAGTTCACAACATCATTTCTTCTTGATAAAAATTGAATTCATGAATTTTATAACCAAAATATTTTCATCTATATGAGTAATTTAGAAATGGAAACAGAAATGCCAGTTCCTTGGTATTTACTGGGGTCCCTGGAACTTTGCTTGCTGCCACACAAATTTTCCAAAAGATCTCTGGAAATACAGCAGTGCCACTGCTATGGGACTATGGAGACAAAGAATTGAGAATTCTGATGACTACATCTTGGAAGTGAAATACGATGGATCTTGCTCATTTATTTTTCTTTGAAACCAGATGCTGATGTGGATTCACTTAGAAGGGGAAGCTGCAGGTTTTAGACAATAGAATTTTTTGGTGCCAGTGATCCCTTGTAGTGTACCCACATAATAAAAGGAGAAGAAATAATGAAACAATTCTAAATTTCACGGGAATCATTGGAAGATCTATGGCACAGGGAGACTCTCTCTGAAAACCAGTGAAGAAAAACTTCCAGTGGGGCAGAGTAGAAATAAGGACAAGGTAGAATTTGATTTCCCTTCTTTCACTGTTGTCTCACATCATGGTAGAGATGTATGTTATCCCCTGTCCCTCTCCTTTCTGTGTTGTGTTTTCTGTATGTTGGTGCATTACACACACATGACACAAACATAATGTTCCCAAGGAGTACATATATAAATGGCCTTATACACCTGATGACAACTTCAAAAGCATACACTAGAATAATCTCAGAGGAATAAATGGCAAAAGTATTCAGGCCTTGTAAGGCATAATGACTTCTTCAGGACCATTCACATGGCCAGAAGGAGGAAATGGGTCTAATTCAAACTGTCTCTCCAAACCAGGTGAGTTGGCTACACCTGGGTCATGTGGGTCCAGAACCAGGTTGTGTTGGTGTAGCCGTGTCCACTTGTGTATATGTCAAGGGAAGATGGGGAGAACCTGCATCTCAGTGGGTCATTAGGATCATCTTGTGTGAGAAAGGGCTTTGGGTATGGAGTCCCCAAGGAAGTGACCTCACTTCCTTGGCAGTAGAACACACAGAACTTGGAACCTCAGTAGCTAGGCACCCACATTCCAGATAAACTCCCATTCTGCTTACTTGTGTTGAGATAGCAAGTCCAGAGCAATGAGTTCTTGTTGTCTACTCATCTTTGGATGCTTACTTCTCAGGAAAGTTCCTAGTAGGGGACTTTCCCAAGATTGGATGAACTGTATCAATGTTGGGACCAACAATTCTGGCAGTATTTCCCAAGAAGACCAGAGGTGAAACAGGAGAGGCCATTAGAAGTGAGTAGAGTCTAACCCTCCACTCAGATTTCCATTTAGATAGCACCAGACCCTCAAAGTTTTGTCTGTGTGTGTTTATACTTGTTTCTCATATTTGTGACTCATTGAATTTGATGTTGATCAAGATGTGGTGCTATGCTTTAAAAGATCACCACCTTACATCATTCCTTCCACAACTCAGAGAGATATAACTACATATTTGAGTGAGTGCAAACTAGTACTTCACAAGACCTAGTAACTATACTTCTTAGCAAGTCCTCTGTAAACACCTAATAGAGGTTTCTACTCATGTCAGAAAGCCTGCAATATACACCTCAGAGATAATTTTGACTTACCATAGAGACCTTTCCTATACCATGAAAATATCCCTGTTATTCATTTAAGTGAACACTTACACTCTCCTCAATAAGCCTTCCTACAAACCTCATAAAGCCCTCCTACATCCTTCAGAGGGCTCTCCCTACATGTCAGAGAGTCCACCCTACATAAAAATGAGAACCCACTTAACACCTCAGAGAATCTTTACTTCACACCTCAAACTCATTTCCCTACATGTCTAAATAATGACTCCCTACTAATACCAAGAGCTTTTTCTACACACCTCAATTTCCCATTCATATACCCCATAGGTACACTGCCTCCACACTTTATTGAGCAACACTTAAACAACTCAGCTTTTCCTATACACCCCAGAGAGTACTCCCTATGCATTCCACTGAGGTTAATTCAAACCTCAGAATTTCTATGCTACAAACAACCCACCATACTACACAACTCAGATATAACTTACTACTCACCAAAATGCACTTTCTACTCACCTCTGAGGTTTGGTCTGACACACCTCAGAGAAGACTGAAAACACTGTTGAGTGACCTCCCTAAACAATGTAGGGATTCCCCCTATTATACTCAAAGAATATTCCCATTACATCTCATGTGTTCTACCTAGTCATAGCAGATAAATTTCATTATTCATTTCTGAGGGCCCAAAGTACAAAACAGAGAGCACTCCTATGTAAACATAAGCCCTTCTACACCCCTTATAGATTCCTCCTGCATACTTAATAGAGGCCTCCCTAAACACCTCAAATCATCTGCACTACAAATCTCAGAGAACCTTTCCTTCACACTTCAGTTAACACTTCCTACACACATAGCAGTCACCTCTCCACACAGTTCAGAACCCTACCTACACATATCAACTGCCCTTTCTACAGAATTCAGAGGGCCAGCCAAACACACCTTAGACACATTTCCTACACAAATTATTTATCAGTCACTGTATCAATGTTAGGACCAGAGAACCGTTGTTACACACCACACACGATACCTTTACACACCTCAGAATGCCATAATTTTACTATTCAGATGACCCTGTTACACTACTCATAGAGCCCTCCTTTCAAACTTCAGTTTGTCCTCATTTATCTCTGAGATCTCTCCTTACCAAGGATGTTCACAAATACACAAATATCTCAGTTTACTCTTAATTTTTATAAATGAGCACCCACCTTATACACCTCATTCAACAGTCCTCCCTACAAATCTCAGAGAGACTTCTATACAAATCTCACATTGCCCTGTCAAAAAACTTTTAAAAACTCTGACAGGTTGATATAAATGAGTCTGTACTGATAAGGGTAGATATTAATGAATATACTCAGAAGAATAGATATCAAAAAATATACCTCAATGGGTTGATATCAATGAATCTACATTGACAAATCCATACTGACAAGTCAATATTGATGAATCTACCCCTATAAGTTGTTATCTACAAATCTCCACCAAAGAGTCAATATCAACAAATCTATCCACACATATCAATGTAAACCAATGTACATAGACTAGTCAATATTGATGAATCTACATAATCAATTTATTTCAAGAAATCAATATTGATGGATCTACCCAGTTTAGCTGATATCAGAGAATCTACCATGACTCATTGATTATGACAAATCAACACCTACCAATCAACAAAACTATACATAATTGTGAATATCAATTATCTATCATGGTGAGTCAGTATTGGCAAATGTACATTGATGAAAAATAACACTTGAATATCAACAAATCTTCCCAGAGTTGATATCAACAAATAAACCCCAGCATCAATATCAATGAATCCACATCAATGTGTCAATATCAACAAGTAAATCCCATTGAGTCAATATTGGTGAATCTACCTCAATGTGTTGATATCAATAAATCTACACCAGTGAGTAGATATTAATGACTCTAACCTGATGAGTCATAATCCATACATCTGCACTGATGTTCCAATTTTGACAAATCTACACAGGTGAGTAGATATTGACAAACCTTCCCATTAAGTCAGTATTGACATACCTACATTGAAGAGTTGATATCAGCAAATCAATAGTGAACAATATACCCCAAGAAGTCAATATCAACAAATTTGCACCAATTAGTCGATATTGATGAATGTATGCCTATGGGTCATAGGGTCATATCAACAAATCTATGCTGAAGGGTTCACATAGCTGTCTCTTCACCAAAGTGTCAAAGTTGATGAATCTAAATCTTCAAGTCAATATTGATGAATCTGTCCTGACAGGTAGATATTGATGAATCTGCAGCTTTAAGGTGACATTGATGAATTTAAAGAATCAAGTCAATATCATTGAATCTAGATCAATGGGTCATTATTAAAAAATCTACACTGATATTTTGATATTGTCAAACCTACCCAATTAAAACAATTTTGATAAATCTATCCCAAAAGGGTAGATATGGAAGAATCTACACCAATGATTCAATATTGATGAATCTGCACCAAAAGTAAATACCAACAAATCTACCCTCAGGACAATAACAATGAATCTATCCAGATGAGTTGATATTGATTAATATAACCTGATACCCTTGATGGTTCAATATAAATGAAGCTACATCTATGAATCAATCAGACAAACAGACAAATCAAACAGACAAATCAATATCTGATAAATCAACATGGATAGTTCAATATCAACAAAGCTACACTGATGAGTCAAAATCTACAGGTCAATGTCAATGAATCTACCCCAACAAGTTGATATTGATGAATGTAACCCAATGGATTGATATGGACGGATCTACACTGAAGAGTCAATATCAGTGAATCTGCTCCAATTGTTTTACACCAATGAATCAATATCAATGAATCAACACCTATGATTGACATCAGTGAATATATCCCGTCATGTAGATATTGACTGTTATAACACAGTGGGTTGGTGTGGAGGAATCTACACAGACAAATCAATAACAATGAATATGCACCAAAGAGTCAATATTGGCAAATATACTTCAAAGGGTCAATACAGATGAATCTACCTTGATGGATTGATATTGATGATTGGAAAACAATGGGTAAATATTGATGATCTACACTGACAAGTTGATATCCACAAATCTACCCATCAAAGTATATCATATCATTGAATGACAAATTGATAATGATCAATCTATCACAATGAGTCAGTATTTATGAATCTACAAGCTTGCATCAATATTGACAAATCTACCCCAATGTGTTGATATGAACAAATCTAACCCAATGGGTCAATATTGACCAAACTACATTGATGGGTCAATGTTGACAAATGTACTTTGACAGGTCAATATTGATGAATCTACTCCATAGGTTTAATTTCAATAAACCAACAAAAATTGGTTGATATCTATAAATCTACACTGAAGAATCGATATCAACAAATCTACACTGATGAATTGATATCAATGCATCTACACTGATGAGACAATAATGATGAATCTATATCAAAGAATCAATATCAACAAATCAATATCAATGAATCTACCCAAAAAGTTGATATCAATGAATCTATACTGATGTGTTGATATAAACAAATTTACCCCTACAGTTTGATATTGATAAATCTACCCCTATGGGTCCATATCAATAAATCTATGCCATCAAGTTAATATTGATGAATCAACCCAATGGGTCAAATTGATGAGTGTATCCAAATGAGTTGATTTTGACAAATTGAACCAATCAAAACAATTAAATCAATATTGATAAAATTAATCCATCAAGGGGCTGGGGAGATAGCTCAGCTGGTAGAGTGCTTGCCTTGAAAGCACAAGGCCCTGAGTTCGATCCCTAGTACCACAAAAAAAAAAATTAATCCATCAAGTCAATATCAACAAATCTATTCCCATTGGTTGATATAGATGAATCTACTCAAATGACTACATTTCTGTGCAGAGTGGTGACAGGATGGGAGAGCAGTGATTGAGATTGGGGGTCTCTGATGACCTCATGACTGTGGCATGACTGGTGCCTGGAAATTTTCATGTGCAAGGGCACAGGATGTTTTAGCTGCTGTGGTAAAACCCTGCATGAGGAGGCTCTGTGCAAGAATCTTTTCAGCTCTAACCTTGATCTCAGTCACAAATCTTCTGGGAATAGAGGAACTCTTATGCTAGGCAATTACAATGTTTCACCAGTTCTATTACTCCTGCTACTACACCAGTGGGTTGACATAAATGAATGTTTCATGATGATTCAATATCAATGAATCTTCCCCAGTGATAGTTATTATCAAATCCACACCAATAGGTTGATATTGATGAATACACCCAGAAGAGCTATTATTGAAAAATCTACATTTTCAGTTCAATATCAAGGAATCTAATTTGACAAATCAGTATTGACAAATCTACCATGACTGGTTAATATTGATGAATCCACCCCTAAGGGTTGATATCAATTAATCTACACCAACAAGTAGATATTAATGAATCTACACTGACAGTTGATATTGATTAATAGCCCTATCGGTTGAAATTGATGAATCTACAATGATGAGCAGATATTGGTGAATCAGCACCAATGAGAAGGTTTCACCAAATCTACCCCCAGTGAGTCAATATTGACAAATGCACACTGACATGACAGTGTCACTGTGAATCTATCACTATGTTTGATATCAACAAATCTACCCTGACCAGTCAATATTGACAAATCTACCCTGTTGAGTTAATATTGATGAATATACCCAATTGAATCTATATCTACTGATCTACCCTGAAGAGTTGACATTAATTAATCCATGCCTTCAAGTCAATATCAACTAATCTATACTGATGGGGTGATATCAATGAATCTACCATTGATTTGACATCTATTAATCTACCCTGGGTGATTGGTATTGATGAATTTACACTGATGAGTTAATACCAACAAATCTGTCTGAGGAATTGATGTTAATGATTCAACACCATCAATTTGATATCAACAAATCTAGTATCAATGAATCTATCCCAATGGGTCAATGTTGACAAATATACACTGATAGTTTGATATCAGTGTATCTACATAAAAGAATCAATGTTGATGCATCAATATCAATGAGTCATTTTTTATAAGTCTACACCAGTCTATATTGACATATTAATATCAACATATCTACACTGATGAGTTGATACCAACAAATCTACCCAGTCCAGTCAATATCAATCAATCTGCCCTTATGGATCAATGTTGAGGAATCTATCTCAAATAGTCAATATTGACAAATCTACTCTGAAGAGTCAGTATAGATGACTCTACACTGATGAATAAATATTGGCAAATCTAATCTTTGAGTCAAATTTGATGAGTCTACAGTGATGTATCAAAATGATGAGTCTACACAAATTAATCTATATAGGTGATTCAATATTGATGACTCTACCCCACAAATTCTATATCAATGAACCTACATCATCAAATCAAAAGACTCATCAATATCAAAGAATCTACACTGAAGTGTCACTATTGATCAATCTATGCTGATGAGTCAATTTTGATGAATCTACATGAATGGGTTGATATTGATGAATCTAATGAGAAGAGTCAATATTGAACAATCTATCTCAAGGAGCTGATATGGACTAATCTACCCTGAAAAATCTATTTTGATGTATCTACACTAAAGGGTTATCAACAAGTCTAATCCCATTGAATGATATAGACAAATCTACCCCAATGAGTATATTTTGACAAATTGAAATAGTTAAGTTTATAATGATGAATCTAATCAGAGTTGATATTAATTAATCTAACCAATAGAGATGATATTGAGGAATGAAACCTGATGGGTTAATATTGACAAATCTCTCCTGATGATTCAATATTGACAAACCTACAACAAAGTTTTGATATTTATAAATCTATAACAACAGGTTGATATTGATGAATATGCACAGAAGACTTGATATTGAAGGATGTACCCTGATGGGTCAATATCAATGAATCAAAATTGACATGTTAATATTAACACATCAATATCAATGAAAGTAACCAGTTGAGTCAATCTATATGAATCTCTACCAATGAGTAAACATTGATGAATTCAATCAGTTGAGTCAATATTATCGAATATCTCATGGTAGGTCAATATTGATCAATCTTCCCCAATTGGTCAAAATCACTGAATCTACACTGAAGAATAGATACTAACAAATCTACTCTGAGAGGTCAATATCAATTAATCTACACTAACTAGTAGATATTTACAAGTTTACACTGATGGGTTGATATTAACAATTGTACCCATTATGGTTGTTATTTACAAGTCTGTGTCAATAGGTAGATGTCAATGAATCTACACCAATGAGTAGATATCTGTAAATTTACCCTGTCAAGTCAATATTGATGAATTAAGACTGACAGGTTAATATTGATGAATTTACCTCATTGAGGCTTTATTGACCAATCTAAATCAGAGTTGATTTCAATGAATCTACACTCATGGGACAACATTGACAAATCTACATCAATGAGTAGATATCAATGAATCTACCACAATGGGTTAATATAGACAAATCTAGATTGATGCATCAATTTCAATGAATCTACCCAGTTGAGTTGATGTCAATGATTCAAAACACTTGATATTGAGGAAACTATTCGGTTTGGTCAATATGAAAAAACATACACCAATGAATCAATATTGATGAATATACACCAAAGAGTTGATATTGAAAAATCTACCCCAATGGGTAGTCAATAACAAATTTACCCCATGGTTCTATATGAATGAATCTACAATGATCAATCAAAATTGATATATCAATATTAACAAATATACCCTGACAAGACAATATTTTAAAAGTACATATATATTTTTTAAAGACTGAATTTTGATTCATTATACACAAATGGGGTACAACTCTTGTTTCTATGGTTGTACACACTGTAGACTCACACCAATTCTGTAATCTTACATGAACATAGGGTAATAAATGTCTTGGTCCACTATCTCTCTTTCCCCACCCCTCCCACACCTCCCACCCCTCCCACCCCATTTTTTTCTACACAAATCAAAGTGCCTCCATCTTCACTTACCATGTCCCCCCTTTTATGTCCAATCATCCACTTATCGGATAAGATATTCAGCCATTGGTTTTGTGGAATTTGCATATTTCACTTAGCATTATATCCTCCAACTCCCTCCATTTACCAGTAAATGCCATAATTTTATTCTTCTATATGACTGAGTAGTATTCCATTGTGTACATATAACAGTTTCTTTATCCATTCATCAATTGAAGAGAATCTACATTGGTTACACAATCTAGCTATCATGAACTGAGCAGCTATAAACATAGATGAGATTGTGTCACTGTAGTATGCTGATTTTAAGTCCTTGGGTATAAACTGAGGAGTGGAGTAGCTGGGTTAAATTGAGGGTCATTTCAAGTTTTCTGAGGAATCTCCATACTGCTTTCCAGAGTGGCTGCACCAATTTTCAACCCAAACAGCAATGTATAAGTGAACCTTTTTCCTCCATTCACACCAACATTTATTATTGCTTGTGTTCCTGATAATTACCATTCTAATTGAAGTTAGATAAAATCTTAGGGTATATTTTAATTGCATTTCTCTAATTATTAGAGATAAGATATACTTTTTCATATATTTGTGTATCACATCTATATCTTCTGTGAAGTGTCAGCCCAGTTCCTTAGCCAATTTACTCATTGGTTTGTTTGTATTTTTGGTATAAAGTTTTGCAAGTAATTTTTTATAAATTTTTTCTATTAGTACTCTATGTGAAGTGCATGCAGAAGAGATTTTCTCCCACTCTGTGGGCTCTTTTTTTCACATTATGGATTGTTTTATTTGTTGAGAAAAATATTTTTAGTTTGAATCCACCCCATTTTTTGATTCTTGCTTTTATTTCTTGTGCTCTGGGAGCCTTTTTTAAAAAGTGTGGTACTAAACCATCATGATGATTTAGGTGAACTCTCTCTGGTCTACTTCCTAGATCCTTGATCCATTTTGAGTTGAGTTTTGTGCAGGATGAGAGATAGAGGAGTAATTACATTTTACTGCTTATGGATTTCCAGTTTTTCTAGCACCATTTGCTGAAGAGGCTATCTTTTTTTCCATTGCAAGTTTTTGGCACCTTTATCTAGTATGAGGTAACTGTACTTATGTGGGTTTATCTCTGTGTCTTCTATTCTCTACCTTTGGTCTACCTGTATATTTTGGTGCCTATACCATGTAGTTTTTGTTACTATTGCTCAATAGTAGAGTTTAAGGTCTTGTATTGTGATACCTCATGTATCACTCTTCCTACCCAGAATTGCATTGGCTATCCTTGGTCTTTTATGCTTCCAGATGGACTTCAAATGAATTTCTCTATTTCTCTGATGAATGTCTTTGAGATTTTAATTGAATTTTCTTAAATATACATAGTGCATTTGGAAGTATGGTCATTTGACAATACAATTCTTCCTATTCGAGAATATGGGAGATCTTTCTAAGACTTTTTAAAATTTCTTTCTTTAGGGTTCTGTAGTTATCATTGTAGAGATCATTCACCTCCTTGTTAGATTGATTACCAAGTATTTTTTTTTTTTGGAAACTTTTGTCAATGGAGTAGTTTTCCTAATTTTACTATCAGAATATTCATCACTTATGAATAGAAATGCATTAGATTATGTGTGGTGATTTTATAATCTACTATTCTACTGAATTCATTTATCAATTAAAAATTCAAGTTCTAGAAGTCTTCGGGTGGAGTTTTATGGATCCTCTAAATATAACATCATGTAGTCAACAAATAGTCATAGTTTGAGTTCTTCTTTTCCTATTTGTATCCTCTTAATTTCTTTGGTTTGCCTAATTGCTCTGGCTAGTGTTTCAAGGATGATGTTGAATAGAAGTGACAAAAAAGGGCATCCATGTCTTTTTCCAGGTTTTAAAGGGAATGCTTTCAGTTTTTCTCCATTAAGAATGATGTTGTTTGTGGGATTAGAACAGATAACCTTTACAATGTTGAGGAATGTTGCTACTATTCTACTTTCTCTAGTGTTTTGAGCATAAAAGAGTGTTGTATTTTATCAAATGCTTTTTCTGCACCAATTGAAATAATTATATGATTCATAACCTTAAGTCTATTAATGTGATGAATTACATTTATTTTTTTCCAGATGTTGAAACAACTTATCATCCTTGGGATGAACCCAACTTGATTGTGATGCACTATCTTCTTTTTTTTTTATTGTAAACAAATGGGATACATGTTCTTTCTCTGTCTGTACATGGTGTAAAGGCATACCATTTGTGTAATCATAAATTTACATACGGTAATGTTGTTTGATTCATTCTGCCATTTTTTCCCTTCCCCTCCTCCCCTCCCACCCTTCCCCTCCATCTATATAGTCCTTCCTTCCTCCATTCCTGCCCCCCTCCCTAACCCAACTACAACCCCAACACTAACCCTTCCCACCCCCCATTATGTGTCGTCATCCACTTATTAGCGATATCATTCTTCCTTTGGTTTTTTGAGATTGGCTTATCTCACTTAGCATGATATTCTCCAGTTTCATCCATTTGCCTGCAAATGCCATAATTTTATTGTTCTTTATGGCTGAGTAATATTCCATTGTATATATATACCACATTTTCTTTATCCATTCATCAATTGAAGGACATCTAGGTTGGTTCCACAATCTGGCTATTGTGAACTGAGCAGCTATGAACATTGATGTGGCTGTATCTCTGTAATATGCTGATTTTAAGTCCTTTGGGTATAGGCCAAGGAGTGGGATAGCTGGGTCAAATGGTGTTTCCATTCCAAGTTTTCTAAGGAATCTCCACACTGCTTTCCAGAGTGGCTGCACTAATTTGCAGCCCCACCAGCAATGTAAGAGTGTACCTTTCTCCCCACATCCTCGCCAACACCTGTTGTTGCTTGTATTCTGATAATTGCCATTCTAATTGGGGTGAGATGGAATCTTAGGGTGGTTTTGATTTACATTTCTCTTATTACTAGAGATGTTCAACATTTTTCCATATGTTTGTTGATTGCTTGTATATCTTCTTCTGTGAAGTGTCTATTCATTTCCTTAGCCCATTTGTCAGTTGGATTAATTACATTCTTGGTGTAGAGTTTTTTGAGTTCTTTATAGATTCTGGAGATTAGCGCTCTATCTGAAGTATGATTGGCAAAGATTTTCTCCCACTCTGTAGGCTCTTTCTTTGCATTGCTGATAGTTTCCTTTGCTGAGTTAAAGCTTTTTAGTTTGAATCTATCCCAGTTATTAATTCTTGCTTTTATTTCTTGTGCTATGGGAGTCCTGTTGAGGAAGTCTGGTCCTAAGCCGACATGTTGAAGCTCTGGACCTACTTTTTCTTCTATAAGATGCATGGTCTCTGGTCTGATTCCGAGATCCTTAATCCATTTCGAGTTTAGTTTCATGCATGGTGAGAGATATGGGTTTACTTTCATTCTGTTGCATATGGATTTCCAATTCTCCCAGCACCATTTGTTGAAGAGGCTATCTTTTCTCCATTGCATATTTTTGGCCCCTTTGTCTAGTATGAGAAAATTGTATTTATTTGGGTTTGTGTCCGTGACCTCTATTCTGTACCATTGATCCACCTTTCTATTTTGGTACCAATACCATGCCGTTTTTGTTACTATTGCTTTGTAGTAGAGTTGAAGATCTGGTATTGCGATACCCCCTGCTTCACTCTTTCTGCCAAGGATTGCTTTAGCTATTCTGGGTTTTTTATTCTTCCAGATGAATTTCATAATTGCTTGCTCTATTTCTGTAAGGTATATCATTGGGATTTTAATTGGGATTGCATTGAATCTGTATAGCACTTTTGGTAGTATGGCCATTTTGACAATATTAATTCTTCCTATCCAAGAACATGGGAGATCTTTCCATCTTCTAAGGTTTTCTTGAATTTCTTTCTTTAGTGTTCTGTAGTTCTCATTGTAGAGGTCTTTCACCTCTTTTGCGAGATTTATTCCCAAATACTTTATTTTTTTTGAAGCTATTGTGAATGGGGTAGTTTTCCTAATTTCTCTTTCTGAAGATTCATCGCTTATATATAAAAATGCTTTAGATTTATGTACATTGATCTTATATCCCGCTACTTTACTGAATTCACTTATGAGATCTAAAAGTTTTCTGGTGGAATTTCCTGGTTCCTCTAAGTATACCATCATATCATCAGCAAATAGGGATAGTTTGAGTTCTTCTTTTCCTATTCATATCCCTTTAATTTCTTTGGTCTGTCTAATTGCTCTGGCTAGAGTTTCAAGGACGATATTGAATAGAAGTGGTGAAAGAGAACATCCCTGCCTTGTTCCAGTTTTTAGAGGGAATGCTTTCAGTTTTTCACCATTTAGAATGATATTAGCCATGGGTTTAGCGTAGATGGCCTTTACAATGTTAAGGAATGTTCCCACTATCCCTATTTTTTCTAATGTTTTGAGCATGAAGGGGTGCTGTATTTTATCAAATGCTTTTTCTGCATCTATCAAAATAATCATGTGATTCTTGACTTTAAGTCTATTAATATGGTGAATGACATTTATTGATTTCCTGATGTTGAACCAACCTTGCATCCCTGGGATGAAACCCACTTGATCATGGTGCACTTTCTTTTCAATATGTTTTTGTATGTGATTTGCTAAAATTTTGTTGAGAATTTTTGCGTCGATATTCATTAAGGATATTGGTCTGAAATTTTCTTTCCTAGATGTGTCTCTGTCTGGTTTAGGAATCAGGGTAATATTGGCTTCATAGAATGAGTTTGGGAGAGTTCCCTCCTCTTCTATTTTCTGGAATACTTTGAGAAGTATTGGAATGAGTTCTTCTTTAAAAGTTTTGTAGAACTCGGCTGAGAACCCATCTAGTCCTGGACTTTTCTTTGTTGGAAGGCTTTTGATGACTTCTTCTATTTCATTACTTGAAATTGGTCTATTTAAATTGTGTATGTCCTCCTCGTTCAGTTTAGGCAATTCATATGTCTCTAGAAACCTGTTGATGTCTTCGAAATTTTCTATTTTGTTGGAGTATAGATTTTCAAAATAGCTTCTAATTATGTTTTGTATTTCAGTCGTGTCTGTTGTGATATTTCCTTGTTCATTCCGAATTTTATTGATTTGGGTTTTCTCTCATCTTCTCTTTGTTAGTGTGGCTAAAGGTTTATCAATTTTGTTTATTTATTTGAAGAACTAACTATTTATTTTGTCAATTTTTTGTATTGTTTCTTTCGTTTCAATTTCATTGATTTCAGCTCTGAGTTTAACTATTTCCTGTCTTCTACTACTTTTGGTGTTGGTCTGTTCTTCTTTTTCTAGGGCTTTGAGCTGTAGTGTTAGGTCATTTATTTTTTGAGTTTTACTTCTTTTATTAAATGCGCTCCATGAAATAAATCTTCCTCTAAGTACCGCTCTCATAGTGTCCTAGAGATTTTGATATGATGTTTCTTTGTTCTCGTTTACCTCTAAGAATTTTTTAATTTCCTTCCTAATATCTTCTGTTATCCATTCATCATATAGTAGCATATTGTTTAATCTCCAGGTGTTGGAGTAGTTTCTGTTTTTTACTCTTTCATTTATTTCTAACTTCAATCCATTATGATCTGATAGAATACAAGGTAGTGTCTCTGTCCTCTTGTATTTGCTGCCATTAGCTTTGTGGCATAATATATGGTCTATTTTAGAGAAGGATCCATGTGCTGCTGAGAAGAAAGTGTATTCGCTCTTGGTTGGATGGTATATTCTATAAATGTCTGTTAAGTCTAAATTATTGATTGTGTTATTGAGATCTATGGTTTCTTTGTTCAATTTTTGTTAGGAAGATCTGTACAGTGGTAAAAGAGGCGTGTTAAAATCACCTAGTATTATTGTGTTATGGTCTATTTGGTTTCTAAAATTGAGAAGGATTTGTTTAACATACATGGATGAGCCACTGTTTGGGGCATAGATGTTTATGATTGTTATATCTTGCTGATTTATGCTTCCCTTAAGCAGTATGAAATGTCCTTCTTTATCCCTTCTGACTAACATTGGCTTGAAGTCCACATTATCTGAAATGAGGATGGATACTCCAGCTTTTTTGCTGAGCCCATGTGCATGGTATGTTTTTCCCCATCCTTTCACCTTTAGTCTATGGGTATCTCTTTCTATGAGGTGAGTCTCTTGCAGGCAACATATTGTTGGATCTTTCTTTTTAATCCAATCTGCCAGTCTATGTCTTTTGATTGATGAATTCAGGCCATTAACATTCAGGGTTATTATTGAGATATGATTTGTATTCCCAGTCATTTGGTTCATATATAAAATTTTTGACACATCTTGGTTCCTCCTTTATTTGACAGTTCCTTTAGGATAATTCCTCCCTTTGTTGATTTGCTTCTTTGTTTTTTATCTCTTCCTCATGAAATATTTTGCTGAGAATGTTCTGTAATGCTGGCTTTCTTTTTGTAAATTCTTTTAGCTTTTGTTTATCATGGAATGATCTTATTTCATCATCAAATTTGAAGGTAAGTTTTGGTGGGTATAAGATTCTTGGTTGGCATCCATTTTCTTTCAGAGCTTGAAAAATGTTGTTCCAGGCCCTTCTAGCTTTTATCGTCTGGATTGAAAAATCTGCTGATATCTGTATTGGCTTCCCCCTGAATGTAATTTGGTTCTTTTCTCTCACAGCCTTTAAAATTCTGTCTTTATTTTGTATGTTAGGTATTTTCATTATAATGTGCCTTGGTGTGGGTCTGTTGTAATTTTGTGTATTTGGAGTCCTATAAGCCTCTTGGACTTGATTTTCCATTTCATTCTTCAGATTTGGGAAATTTTCTGATATTATTTCTTCAAATAGATTGTTCATTCCTTTGGTTTGTTTCTCTAAGCCTTCCTCAATCCCAATAATTCTCAAATTTGGCCTTTTCATGATATCCCATAGTTCTTGGAGATTCTGTTCATGATTTCTCATCATCTTCTCTGTTTGTTCAACTTTGTTTTCGAGGTTAAATATTTTGTCTTCAATATCTGAAGTTCTGTCTTCCAGCTGTTCTATCCTATTGGTTATGCTTTCTATGGAGTTCTTAATTTGGTTTACTGTTTCCTTCATTTCAAGGATTTCTGTTTGGTTTTTTTTCAATATCTCTAACTCTTTATTGAAATGATCTTTTGCTTCCTGAATTTGCTCTGTTAACTGATAGGTGCGATCATTCAGTGCCTGCATTTGCTCTTTCATCTCATCATTTGCTTCCCTAATCATTTTAATTATGTACATTCTGAACTCCCTTTCTGTCATTTCTTCTGCCATGCTGTCGTTGGATTTTATTGATGTAACATCTAGATTTGTTTGGGTCATTTTCTTCCCTTGATTTCTCATATTGTTCAGGAATCAGTGGGTCATTAAGATATTGCAGATTTCCTCTATCAACTTATAATGTCCCTGAAGATTGCTAGTATATCCCCTCTTATCCTTCAGTAGCCTGAAGTCTTGGAGGAGGTTGATAATGCAGAGCTCCACTAAGAAACTGCCTCTCTAGGTGTGGTAACCCTCAGGTGGTGTATATTCCCTGCTAGTGGGCAGAGGTGCCTCCACTTGTTGACCAATGGTCATCCAATGGGGAACTATACTGCGGGCTGAGGCAAGGCCTGTTTGTGCCTATGTCTCTGGCTTTACCGTCCCTGTGGGAAAACCTCCCCCGGCCAGGAAGAGTCACTCGGTGGGGACGTCTCGCTGGTCAGTTGCCCACTAGAGGTTCCCCTCAATCTACAACTACCACCTGGGCTGGGCTGTCTTCCTCTACAACGATCCCAGGGGCCCGGACCTACGTCCTGGGCCTGGGAGCCTCACCATTCGCAGGCGAGTCTCCTTAGGCTGCCTCTCCCAGAGAATCTGCCCGCCGCCCTGGAAACTTCGCTCCGCCCCTAGGCGTGTCTCTGTGCGGCTCTTCCAGCAAAAATCCACCTAGCTCCTGGGACCCTGCTCTGCACCAATCGCCTGGCTATGCAGCCCCTCCCCTGAGCCATCACCTGGAGCCCCATACAATAGCTCCGAGACCCAGAGACCCGCCACACACCTCCTCCTCCGGACAGCCACCCGGTTTCCGACGCAGTCACTAGGAGTCCAAGCAACTCACTTTGGGTCTCCTCCTCCCGCCAACCACCCATAGCCCTAGGCAGTCACTCCAAGTCTAAGTGACCCACCCTGTTCCTCCTCCTCCTCCTTGGGGTAGCCCCCCAGGTGTTCAGGAGCGGTGGCTCCGAGACCAGGTGACTCACCACGCTCCTCCTCCAGGCAGGCCACCGGTGTTCAGGAGCTGTCGCTTTTAGTCCAATCAACTCACCACTCGCCTCTTCCTCTGGCAACCACCTGTGGTTCTGATGCAGTCACTCCCAGACTAAGTGTCCCACCGCTCTCCTCCTCCAGGCAGGCCACCAGTGTTTTGGAGCAGCTGCTCCGAGTTCAAACAGCTCGTCACGCAGCTCCTCCTCTGGCCACCGCCTGTGGCTCTGATGCAGTCACTCCTAGACCAAGCGACCCGCCGGGCTTCTCCTCTTCCTCCGGGCAACCCCCCGGTGTTCAGAAGCAGTCGTTCTGGGTCTAAA
The DNA here is from genome assembly GCF_902686445.1 of Sciurus carolinensis. Taxonomy (NCBI): domain Eukaryota; kingdom Metazoa; phylum Chordata; class Mammalia; order Rodentia; family Sciuridae; genus Sciurus; species Sciurus carolinensis. Next base: position 33,560 of record NW_025920313.1, on the reverse strand, counting down.
CAGCTCGCCACGCAACTCCTCCTCAGGCAGCTGCCCGGAGCCCCAGTGGTTGCTCGAGTTCAAGCACTGTGCTGAGCCGCCTCCTCTACGATGATTATAATTATATAATTATGTTATATAATTAGAAGCTATTTTGAAAATCTATACTCCAACAAAGTTGAAAATTTCAGACATCGAAAAATTTTTCAAGACATATGATTCTCCCATATTGAACCAAGAGGACATACACAATTTAAACAGATCAATTTCAAGCAATGAAATAGAAGAAGCCATCAAAAAGCTTACACATGAAGAAAACGTGGAATCAGATTCTCAGCTGAGTTCTACAAGACCTTCATGTAAGAAATTATACCAGTACTCCTCAAACTATTCCATAAAATATGGAGGAAATTCTTTCAAATTTATCCTGTGAAGCCAGTATCGCCCTTACACCAAAACCAGAAAAGCACGCATCAAGGAAAGAAAACTTTAGACCAACATTGCTCAAGAACATAGATACAAAAATTCTTAACAAAATTCTTGAAAATCACATAAAAAAACTTATTAAGAAGATAGTGCGGGGGCCAAGATGGCGGACTAGAGGGCGGCTGCATTTCACGCTGCTCCAGGACACAAGATTCAAAAGAGGAGATAGTGAGAGACTTGGGACCAACTCAAAGCTGCCGGGTGAGTCTCTCCTGTTGGGGAGGCATCCCGGATGGGGCGGTAGCCCCGGAACGCAGGGAATTTGTGAAGTGGAGTTGCTCGGCGAGACGCCCCTCCCCCCGCTGGAGCGGTAAACACGGACAACTGGGATCATCGTAGAGGAGGCGGCTCAGCATAGCCCTTGGACTCGAGCAGCCGCTGGGGCTCCGGGCAGCTGCCTGGGGAGGAGCTGCGTGGCGAGCTGTTTGGACCCAGAACAACCGCTTCTGAACACCGGGGGGTTGCCCAGAGGAAGAGGAGGAGCGCGGCGGGACGCTTGGTCTCGGAGTGACTGCATCAGAGCCACAGGCGGTTGCCAGAGGAGGAGCTGTGTGGTGAACTGTTTGAACTCAGAGTGGGCGCTCCTGAGTGCCGGGGGACTGCCCGGAGGAAGAGGAGGAGTGCGGCGGGACGCTTGGTCTGGGAGTGACTGCATCAGAACATTCTAAACCCATCTGAGCTTGCATTTGTTAATCAGATGTTGCTAAATTTTATATTTCTCCATGTCACTAGATGATTAGAAGACAGGGTCTTTTGGGCCTCTTGTTTATATCAGAGGTTCCTCCTTTGGATTGGGATCCTCTTCATCCTGTGTCAAATGCAATTTGAGAATCAGAATGTGAAGTCCTTGATGCCAACCCAGGAACATTATCAAGTCTCACACATCTGGCAGGAATCCAGACAGGACCTGTAGGAGTAAGAACAGCAACATATCCCCTCCCCCAAGTAATCAAAGTGCAGTGCCCCACCATATCAGGTCTGGTGGAACTCACTATTGTACATAAATCTTTGATAGTGGTTCCTCAGGTGCAAGTGCCTGTCCAAGGCAAAGGACCAAGATGTGTATTATCTTCAAAATGTGCATTAAGAGCACTTATTGAGAAGAAGGAAATATTGAGAGCATTATTAACATGAGAAAGTCTAGATCCCCCTTTTTTTCAACCAAATGTGTCATCTTTATTCAATTTGCAAGTTACACAAGAAACGTATATAAATGCACACAATTTTCCTTTTTTACATGCATAGAATCACAATATTTTAGTATTTTGTAACTTGATTTTCCCTTTGAAAAATATATCATTTTTTGTAGTAACTATTCTTACACTATATAATTTTAATCATTCCACAGTAAACCCCATGTAATGATATTATAATAATATTTGGTCAATCACTTATTGGTCTATTTGGCTTTCCAATTTATTATTATATAAATATGCTGCACTAAATATTGTGGTAGCTGTCTCATGTGCAATTATATTTGTTTATTAACAGCTACTGTAAACAGTAAGATAACTTAATTAGATTACCAAGTACAAAATCAACATACAAAAATCAGGAGTTTACATGTATTCAAACAATATTTAGGAAGATTTTTTTTTCTTTTTTTTTTATTCTTTTTTTTTTCTTTTTTATTGTAAACAAATGGGATACATGTTGTTTCTCTGTCTGTATATGGCGTAAAGGCATACCATTTGTGTAATCATAAATTTACATAGGGTAATGTTGTTTGATTCATTCTGCCATTTTTTCCCTTCCCCCCCTCCCCTCCCACCCTTCCCCTCCATCTATACAGTCCTTCCTTCCTCCATTCCTGCCTCCCTCCCTAAACCAACTCCAACCCCAACACTAACCCTTCCCACTCCCCATTATGTGTCATCATCCACTTATTAGCGATATCATTCTTCCTTTGGTTTTTTGAGATTGGCTTATCTCACTTAGCATGATATTCTCCAGTTTCATCCATTTGCCTGCAAATGCCATAATTTTATCGTTCTTTATGGCTGAGTAATATTCCATTGTATATATATACCACATTTTCTTTATCCATTCATCAATTGAAGGACATCTAGGTTGGTTCCACAATCTGGCTATTGTGAACTGAGCAGCTATGAACATTGATGTGGCTGTATCTCTGTAATATGCTGATTTTAAGTCCTTTGGGTATAGGCCAAGGAGTGGGATAGCTGGGTCAAATGGTGTTTCCATTCCAAGTTTTCTAAGGAATCTCCACACTGCTTTCCAGAGTGGCTGCACTAATTTGCAGCCCCACCAGCAATGTAAGAGTGTACCTTTCTCCCCACATCCTCGCCAACACCTGTTGTTGCTTGTATTCTTGATAATTGCCATTCTAATTGGGGTGAGATGGAATCTTAGGGTGGTTTTGATTTGCATTTCTCTTATTACTAGAGATGTTGAACATTTTTCCATATGTTTGTTGATTGCTTGTATATCTTCTTCTGTGAAGTGTCTATTCATTTCCTTAGCCCATTTGTCAGTTGGATTATTTGCATGCTTGGTGTAGAGTTTTTTGAGTTCTTTATAGATTCTGGAGATTAGTGCTCTATCTGAAGTATGATTGGCAAAGATTTTCTCCCACTCTGTAGGCTCTTTCTTCGCATTGCTGATAGTTTGCTGAGAGAAAGCTTTTTAGTTTGAATCTATCCCAGTTATTAATTCTTGCTTTTATTTCTTGTGCTATGGGAGTCCTGTTGAGGAAGTCTGGTCCTAAGCCAACATGTTGAAGCTCTGGACCTACTTTTTCTTCTATAAGATGCAAGGTCTCTGGTCTGATTCCGAGATCCTTAATCCATTTTGAGTTTAGTTTCATGCATGGTGAGAGATAGGAAGATTTAATGGAAGAAAAGCTTTCATATATAACAGTAATAAAATATATTAATATGTTTGCTAATAAAAACATGAGACCCATTAAAAATTAAAATTAAAATACCACTGAAGCCCAAAAAATAGCCTTTCTACAATAGAAGGGCAATATTGTTTTGTAAATTAGATTGTAAATTGTCCAGAGACAGCAGGCCACCCCCCGCCTTGCCACATGTTGAGCTAAGATGGGCCTGCTGAATACTGGTGGGGCGTGCCTCTCCTGTACACGTAACTCTCAGTCAATACTATGCGTGTATCAGGCTAGATTGCGTGGTACTTTATGATTGGCCAAGTATGCCTCCTTACTTTCCTCTGATTGACTTTTGTACTTAATATAAACTGGACTCACTTCCTTAATAAACGAGACTTGATCAGACTTTTGTCTTGTCTCCATTTCTCGGGTCTCTTGTCTCTCCCAATCCCCTCTCCCCCTTCCAGGTTCCCGTTGTAGTCCTGTGGATCAGGACAGTAAATTTAACAAAACCTCAATGAAAGTTTCACAGTTTTAAGCTTTATCACCTGATGCTAAATTTAGTGAAAAAAATAAACATAGAAATGGTACCAGCACTAAAACACATTAAGACATTTATTTTAAAAGCTTAAATAATTTAAAAGTATCAAACTGGTCTATTAGCAAAACAGAATGCCCTGAATAAGTACACTCAGATACACATAGAAATTGAATATATAAAGAAGACATCATCTCAAATCACTGAGCCAAAGAAGTATTCAATAAATGTTATAGGGATAGAGTTATATCCCTGCCTCACTTTATATACCTTGATAAATTCCAGATATACTAAAGGTATTTTTAAATAACAGAACCATTACATAATGAGAATAAAACTGAATTTTTTTTCTATTCATATCTGTAGTTAAAAGCTTGAAATCTGTTCTTCCCAGCCTTCTAGATTTTAGTGTCTGGGCTGAGAAATCTGCTGATATTCATGTTGGTTCCCCTCTACATGTAATTTGATGCTTTTCTCTCAAAGTCTTTAAAATTCTATCTTTATTTTGGATATTAGGCATTTTCATTATAATGTTCCTTAGTGTGAATCTGTTGTAATTTTGTGAGCCTCTTGTAGTTGATTTTCCATTTTATTCTTCAGGTTTGAAAAATTTTCAAATATTATTTCATTCAATAGGTTCTTTATTCCTTTGGTTTGTATCTCTGTGCTCTCCTCATTCCTGATAATTCTTAAATTTTGTCTTTTAAAGATATTCCATAATCTTTGATGTTCCATTCATAATATCTTACCATGTTTTCTGTTTCATCAACATTATTTTCAATATTAACTTTTTGTCTGAGGTTCTGTCTTCCAATTGATCAAGTCTGTTGGTGATGCTTTCCCTTGAGGCTTTTATTTCATTTATTGTTTTCTTCATTTCAAGAATTTTTGTTTGGTTTGTTTTGAGAATTTCTATCTCTTTGTTGAAATGATCTTTTACCTCCTGCAGTTGCTCTTTCAACTGTTTATTGGAGTGATTGTTCATTACCCACATTTGCTCTCTTATCTTATCCTTTGCTTCACAAATCATTTTAAGTAAGTATGTTCTGAACTCCTTCTCTGACATTTCTTCTACTATGCTGTCATTGAATTCTATTAATATAGAATCTTGGTTTATTTGGAATACTTTCTTCCCATGTTTTTTCATGTTGGTCATGTGTTTTCCTCTCTAGCTTTGCAGATCTGGGGTATAGCAGTTTTCCACCTATAGACTTTTAGTGACCCTGAATGTTTATGAAACCTCTTCTTTAAGGGGGAGATCAATATTAGCAGCACCCATTACAGATAATATGTAGCACTATACCAAATATCCCCTATGAAGACATTAATGTGTCATCATCATAAACAGAGAGGATGAGTTTGATTATCACCTACAATATGCCAAATAGATTTGCAATGAGATCTACAGTTTCTAATGGTAGAAAAAGAGAATGGATAGGGGTGCAGGATGTAACAGTTAATGGGATAAATTAGAGTATATAGAAGTACTACATCATAGGAAGAGTGAAAGTGGAGTCAAAAGAAGTTGGTTGTCAGTATGAGAAAAGGAAGAAAGAGACTCTGAGGAAACAGGTAAACAAAAGGAAATAGAATGAGAAAAATAAAGAAATAAAATTTTAAAATTTTTCAAAAGGAGAAAAAAATCTACAGTATAATAATCATATGATATTCATACCTCTCAATCTTCAGTAGCTTGATAAAGGAGGGGTACCTGACAATGAGCTTCCAGTCTCCTGCAGGTGTCTCAGGGTGGTTTTTCCCCACCTAAAGATGGTGGCTTTCACTTCCAGGATAATCCAAGATGGCTGCACTGGCTTCCAAATGTGTTGGTAAATGGAGAGCTGCAATACAGAGTGCAGGTGTTGAGTTTTGGTGGGGCACAGCCAGTCAGTTCAGTAGTCCTGGAGGTGTGGTGGGTTCAGTCTGGCTGGGGGTACTTTAGGTCCTGTTTGTTGTCCCAAAATGATGACAGCCATATGTAACCAAACATGTGGGTACTGTGTTCTTCCAGGCAACAATGGTCAGCATGCAATCCACTGGTGGTCTGCATGCAGCCCATAGACTAACAATGGAAGATTGGCAAGTGAACATCAGGAGGTGGTTGATGGGTAGGTGAAAGGTAGACAAGAGGCAGACAAACAAGCAAATGGTGGATGATAGGCAGCAGTCAGTGTACAATCTACACTCAAATGTAGGCAATATGCTGGCAGATGGCAGGTGATAACAGTGGATGAATGGGGTAAACAACAGGGGATCAATGAGTTGCAGTGACTTCTTCACAGAGAATCAGATTTTCTTCTCCTTGAATCCTGAGTTATGGAGCAACAAGGAATGCAAACTTCCTTACAATCTCTCATAAGTCAATATTGATGAATCTATGCCATCAAGTCAATTTCAACAAATCTAACCAGTGAAATTGATATTGACAAATCTACCCCAAAGAGTCAGTTTTGACAAATTTATATTGAAGAATCAATATGAGCAAATCAATATTAAACAATTTTCTCCAACATGGCAATATTGATAAATCTACACTGATGAGTGGATATTAACAAATATACCAAATGGGTGGATATTGACAAATGTACCCAACCAGTCAATATTGTTGAATCTGCCCTTAAAGAACAACATCATTTAGTTTACACCTTTGAGTCAATATCAATGAATCTACATTGATGGGTCAATGTTGATAAATCTACACCTTTAAGTTGATATTGATGAATCTACACCATTGAGTCAATATCTATGATTCTACCCCTGTGGGTCAATAGGTATGAATCTTCACCAATGAATCGATGTTGATGAATCTTCATCAATGAGTCAATATTGACATATCAAAATTGATATACCTAAATGACAAATTCGTATTGATGAATTTACCCAATCAAGTTGATATTGCCAAATCTAACTGATGGGTTATTAAGGATGAATCTACACTGATGAGTCAATATCAACAAATGTACACAAGAGACAAATTTGACAAATTTACCATTGCTGGTCCATATTAATGAGTTAACACCTATGGGTCAATGTCAATGAATCTGTCTCATCAATTTGATATTGATGAATCTACCCCAATGGGTCAAAATCAACAAATCAACACTAATGGGTCGATATCAGTGAATTGACACCAATTGCTTGATATTGATGAATCTATACCAACTTGTCAATATTGATGAATGTATACCAGCAAATTGACATTGATGAATCTACTCTGTTGAGTTGATATCAACCAATCTAATATGAAGAATTGATATTGACAAAGTGATATCAAATAATTAAATCTGATGTGTCAATATTGACAAATCTACACAGATGAACTGATATCAATGAATAACCAGACAGGTTGTTATTAACTAATATACACAGATCAGTCAATATCAATGAATCTACATTGTCTAATACTTTTCAACAAGATGATATTGATGAATCTAGCCCAGTGGGTCAATATTAATTAAACTACTTGAATGGGTCCATATCAATGTATCCATCTGCACCTGTTGATATCAATGAATCTACATTGATGATTTGATTTTGACAAATCAATACTGATAAATCTACACTGACAAGTTGATATTTATGAATCTACATAGATTAGTCAACATCAAAAATTCTACCCAGTTTAGTCAATAGCAGAGACTTCACAATGACTGCTTGATAAATTGTACTCAAATGGGTTGATACTGACAAATATACATGAACTTGTGAATATTGAAGAATCTACCATGACCACTTAATATTACCAAATGTATACTGTTGAGTTGATATTCACAAACTTATATTGATGAATTGATATCAAAACATTAAAATAGATGAACATTAAACCAACCCTATCAGATCGATATTGGCAAATCTACCTCAACATATCAATATCAACAAATCTACACTGGCAAGTAGATATCAAGGAATATAATCAAAGAAGTCATAATTGATGAATCTGCACTGATGGGTTGACATCAACATAAGTATACAGGTGAGAAGATATTGATAAGTCTACCCCATCAATACTGAGATATCTACATGAAAGAATTGATATTAACAAATCAACATCAGGCAACCTACCCTGATGGGTAGATAATGATGAATCTACACTTTCAAGATTATATCAATGAATTTACATATTTGAGTTAATATTGACAAATCTAGAGTAATGGGTCAATATGAAAGAGTCTACACAATGAGTCAATGTTTATGGATATGCCCAGTTGAGTCAATTTTAATGAATCTATCCTGATGAGTTAAATATTTACACCAATTATTCAATATTAGTAAGTCTAAATCAAAGAGGCAATATCAGCAAATCTAACCCACAGGTCAATATTGAAAAATCTACCTGACAGAGCCAGTATTGATGAATGTATGCAAAGTGTTTGATAGTGATGAAACTACATCTACTAATTGATACTGACATTTCAATATCTGATGAATCAACCCTGAAAATTCAATATCAATGAATCTACACCAATAATACATCCATTGATATGAATGAGTCAACAACTATGGGTTAATGTCAATGAATCTAGATTTGTTATCAACAAATCTAACCTACTGAATTGATATGGACAAATCTACACTGAAGAGTCAATATTATTTAATCTACCCTGACAGGTCAATAGCAAAGGATCAAAGAATCATCAATATCAATGAATAAACATCTACAGATGATATTGATGAATATACCTCATCAAGTCAATATCAATGAATCTAACCCAATGGGTCAGTATGGACATATCTACAGAGACAAGTCAATATTGATGGATTTGCACTGAAGAGTCAATATTGATGAATCTATTCCAATGTGTTGACATAAAAAATCTATTCGGACCATTCAATATTGACAAATCTATACCAAAGGGCCAATATTGATGAATCTATCATAATGGGTCAATATCAATGAATATACTCAGAAGAGTTGATATTGGAGAATCTATCCCAATGGGTCAATATCAATAAATCTACATTGTTGAATTGATATTGAAATATCAATATTGATAAATCTATCCCAATGGATAGGTATCATTGAATCTATGCCAATGAATGAATATCAAGGAATCTTCCCTGTCAAGTTTACATTGAAAAATTGAAGTAACAAGTTGATATCAACAAATCTGCACTAAGCATCAATATTCTTGAATCTACACTGATAGGTCAATTTTGACAAATTTACCCTCTCGAGTCTATATCAACCAATCTACTGTGAAGATTCAATATCTATGAACCTACCCAAGAGGTTAATATTGAGGAATCTACCATTATGAATTAATATTGATGAATCTATCCTAATGTGTCATTATTGCTGAATCTACACCAAGTCAATTTTGACAAATCTAAGCAATCAAATTGATATCAATAAATTAAACCATCCAAGTTGATTTTGAAGAATCTGTCAAGTTGGGTCAATATGAACAAATCTACCCAGATGAATCAATATTGATGAATCTACACCAAAGGGTCTATATCAATAAATCTACCCCAACAGGTAGATATCAATAAATCTACCCCTACAGGTCCATATCCATGAATCTACACTGATGGGTTGAGCAGACAAGACTTCTTATGATATTCAAATTACTGAACACTATAGGACCATAAAGTCTATTTGCTCAAAACACATTCAGTTGTTAGGAAGGAATACATTTTTCTTAATCTTTCTTGGATTAGTCCCCTAGCAATTATGGTAATCTTCAAAATAAGAAACCAGTTTTCCTTTATCTAAAAGTGTCCATTGATCTGAATACTACAAACATCCAAATGAGTTTCTGTTTTCTAAATATGGTTTGCTAAAATTATTTTATATACATTATTTTCTACTAGAAAATTGCTGTTTCTAGACACATTGGGGAAAATATGTCCAAAATCTACTTATTTTTTTTTATTGAAAACAAATGTGATACATGTTGTTTCTCTGTTTGTACATGGAGTAAAGGCATGCCATTTGTGTAATCATAAATTTACATAGGGTAATGTTGTTTGATTCATTATGCTATTTTTCCCTTCCTCCACCCCTCCCACCCCTCTTTTCCCTCTATACAGTCCTTGCTTCCTCCATTCTTGCCCCCATCCCTAACCCTAACTCTAACCCTAAAACTAACCCCTCTCACCCCAATTATGTGTCCTCATCCACTTATCAGCGAGATCATTCTTCCCTTGGTTTTTGAGATTGGCTTTTCTCACTTAGCATGATATTCTCCAATTTCATCCATTTGCCTGCAAATGCCATAATTTTATCATTATTTATGACTGAGTAATATTCCATTGTATATATTTATATATATCACAGTTTCTTTATACATTCATCAATTGAAGGGAATCTAGGTTGGTTCCAAACTCAGGCTATTGTGAATTGAGCAGCTATGAACATTGATGTGACTGTATCTCTGTAGTATGTTGATTGTAAGTCATTTGGGTATAGGCCAAGGAGTGGGATAGCTGGGTCAAACGGTGGTTCCATTCTAAGGAATCTCCACACTGCTTTCCAGAGTGGCTGCACTAATTTGCAGCCCCACCAGCAATGTACAAGTGTACTTTTTTCCCCACATTCTCGCCAACACCAGTTGTTGCTTGTATTCTTGATAATCACCATTCTAATTGGGGTGAGATGGAATCTTAGGGTGGTTTTGATTTACATTTCTCTTATTACTAGAGATGTTCAACATTTTTCCATATGTTTGTTGATTGCTTGTAGATCTTCTTCTGTGAAGTGTCTGTTCATTTCCTTAGCCCATTTATCAATTGGGTTATTTGTATTCTTGGTGTTGAGTTTTTTGAGTTCTTTATAGATTCTGGAGATTAGTGCTATATATGAAGTATGATTGGCAAAGATTTTCTCCCACTCTGTAGACTCTTTCTTTGCATTGCTGATAGTTTCCTTTGATGAGAGAAAGCTTTTTAGTTTGAATCTATCCCAGTTATTGGTTCTTGCTTTTATTTCTTGTGCTATGGGAGTCCTGTTCAGGAATTCTGGTCCTAAGCTGACATGTTGAAGATCTGAACCTACTTTTTCTTCTATAATCTATAGGGTGTCTGGTCTGACTATGAGGTCCTTAGTACATTTTGATTTTAGTTTCAGGCATGGTGAGAGATAGGGGTTTAGTTTCATTCTGTTGCATATGGATTTCCAATTCTCCCAGCACCATTTGTTGAGGAGGCTATCTTTCCTTCATTGCATATTTTTGGCACCTTTGTGTAGTATGAAAAAATTGTATTTATGTGGATTTGTGTCTGTGTCCTCTATTCTGTACCATTGATCTACCTCTCTATTTTGATACCAATTCCATGCCGTTTTTGTTACTATTGCTTTGTAGTATAGTTGATGTTCTGGTATTGCAATACCCCCAGCTTCATTTTTCCTGCAAAGAATTGCTTTAGTTATTCTGGGTTTCTTATTCTTCCAGATGAATTTCATGATTGATTGTTCTATTTCTGTAAGGTACATCATTGGAATTTTAATTGGAATTGCATTGAATCTGTATAGCACTTTTGGTAGTATGGCCATTTTGACATTATTAATTCTGCCTCTCCAAGAACATGGGAGATCTTTCCATCTTCTAAGGTTTTCTTTAATTTCTTTCCTTAGTGTTCTGTGGTTCTCATTGTAGAGGTCTTTCACCTCTTTTGTGAGATTGATTCCCAAATATTTTATTTTTTTGAAGCTGTTATGAATGGGGTAGTTTTCCTAACTTCTCTTTCTGAAGATTTATCACTTATGTATAAAAATGCATTGGATTTATGAGCATTGATCTTATATCCTGCTACTTTACTGAATTCACTTATGAGTTCTAAACGTTTTCTGGTGGAATTGGCTGGTTTCTCTAAGTATATAATCATCATCAGTAAATAGGGATAGTTTGAGTTCTTTTTTCCTATTCATATCCCTTTAATTTCTTTGGTGTGTCTAATTGTTCTGGCTAGAGTTTCAAGGACAATATTGAACAGAAGTGGTGAAGGAGTGTGTCCCTGCCTTTTTCCAGTTTTTAGGGGTAATGCTTTCAGTTTTTCACCATTTAGATTGATATTAGCCATGGGTTTAGCATAGATGGCCTTTACAATGTTAAGGAATGTTCCCAAAATCACTATTTTTTCTAGTGTTTGAGCATGAAGGGGTGCTGTATTTTATCAAATGCTTTTTCTGCATCTATTGAAATATTCATGTGATTCTTGACTTTAAGTCTATTGATATGGTGAATTACATTTATTGATTTCTGAATGCTGAGCCAACCTTGCATCCCTGGGATGAAACCACTTGATCATGGTGCACTATCTTTTTAATATGTTTTTGTATACAATTTGCTAAAATTTTGTTGAGAATTTTTGCGTCAATGTTCATTAAGGAAATTGGTCTAAAATTTTCTTTCCTCAATGTGTCTCTGTCTGGTTTAGGTATCAGGATGATATTGGCTTCACAGAATGAGTTTGGGAGGGTTCCTACCTCTTCTATTTCATGGAATACTTTAAAAGTATTGGAATAAGCCCTTCTTTAAAGGTTTTGTAGAACTTGGCTGAGAACCCATCTGGTCCTGGACTTTTCATTGTTGGTAGGCTTTTGATGACTTCTTCTATTTCATTACTTGAAATTGGTATATTTAAATTGTGTATGTCCTCCTTGTTCAGTTTAGGCAATTCATATGTCTCCAGAAACTTGTTGATGTCTTCGAAATATTCTATTTGGTTGGAGTATTGATTTTCAAAATAACTTCTAATTATGTTTTGTATTTCAATCGTGTCTATTGTGATATTTCCTTGTTCATTCCGAAAGTTAGTGATTTGGGTTTTCTCTTGTCTTCTCTTTGTTACTGTGGTCAAGGGTTTATCAATTTTGTTTATTTTTTCGAAGAACCAACTATTTTTTTGTCAATTTTTTGTATTGTTTCTTTTGTTTCAATTTTGTTGATTGCAGTTCTGAGTTTAACTATTTCCTGTCTTCTACTACATTTGGTGTTGGTCTGTTCTTCTTTTTCTAGGGCTTTGAGCTGTGGTGTCAGGTCGTTTATTTTTTGAGCTTTACTTCTTTAATTGAATGCGTTCCATGAAATAGATTTTCCTCTAAGTACTGCTTTCATATTGCCCCAGAGATTTTGATATGATGTTTCTTTGTTCTCATTTATCTCTAAGAACTTTTTAATTTCTTTCCCAATATCTTCTGTTATCCATTCCTCATATAATAGCATATTGTTTAATGTCCAGGTGTTGATTAATTTCTGTTTTTACTCTTTCATTTATTTCTAATTTCAATCCATTATGGTGTGATAGAATACAATGTAGTGTCTCTATCTTCTTGTATTTGCTAACATTAGCTTTGTGGCATAATATATGGTCTATTTTAGAGAAGGATCCATGTGCTGCTGAGAAGAAAGTGTATTCGCTCTCGATTGGATGGTATATTCTATAAATATCTGTTAAGTATAAATTATTGATTGGGTTATTGAGATCTATGGTTTCTTTTTCCAATTTTTGTTTGGAAGATCTATCCAGGGGTGAGAGAGGCATGTTAAAATCACATAGTATTATCGAATATGGTCTATTTGGTTTCTGAGATTGAGAAGGATTTGTTTGACATACATGGATGAGCCATTGTTTGTGTTATAGATATTTATGATTGTTATGTCTTGCTGATTTATGCTTCCCTTAAGCAGTATGAAATGTCTTTCTTTATCCCTTCTGACTAGTTTTGGCTTGAAGTTCACATTATCTGAAATGAGGATGGATACCCTACTTTTTCCTGAGTCCAGGTGCATGGTATGTTTTTCCCCATCCTTTCACATTTAGTCTATGGGTATCTCTTTCTATAAGGTGAGTCTCTTGTAGGCAACATATTTTTGGATCTTTCTTTTTAATCCACTCTGCCAGTGTATGTCTTTTGATTGATGAATTCAGGCTATTAATATTCAGGGTTATTATTGAGATATCATTTGGATTTCTGGTCATTTGACTCATTTTATTTATTTATTTATTTATTTTTGACACGACTTGGTTCCTCCTTTATTTGGCAGTTCCTTTAGGATAGCTCCTTCCTTTACTGATTTACTTCTTTGTTTTTCATCTCTTCTTCATGGAACATTTTGCTGAGAATGTTCTGTAATGCTGGCTTTCTTTTTGTAAATTCTTTAGCTTTTGTTTATCATAGAATGATTTTATTTTATCGTCAAATATGAAGGTAAATTTTGCTGGGTATAAGATTCTTGGTTGGCATCCATTTTCTTTCAGGGCTTGAAAACTGTTGTTCCAGGCCCTTCTATCTTTTAGGGTCTGGATTGAAAAAACTGCTGATATTCTTATTGGTTTCCCCCTGAATGTAATTTGGTTCTTTTCTCTCACAGCCTTTAAAATTCTGTCTTTATTTTGTATGTTAGGTATTTTCATTATAATGTGCCTTGGTGTGGGTCTGTTGTAATTCTGTGTATTTGGAGTTCTATAAGCCTCTTGAACTTATTTTCCATTTCGTTCTTCAGATTTGAGAAATTTTTGTAATTATATCATTGAATAGATTGTTCTTTACTTTGGTTTGTTCCTCGAAGCCTTCCTCAATCCCATTAATTCTTAAATTTGGCCTTTTCATGATATTCCATATTTCTTGGAGATTCTGTTCAAGATTTCTTACCATCTCTCTGTTTGGTTAACTTTGTTTCAAGTTTGTATATTTTGTCTTCAATATCTGAGGTTCTGTCTCCAGGTGTTCTATCATATTGGTTGTGCTTTCTATGGAGTTCTTAATTTGTTTTATTGTTTTCTTTCATTTGAAGGATTTCTGTTTTTTTTTCAATATCTCTAACTCTTTATTGAAATGATCTTTTGCTTCCTGTATTTCTCTTTTAACTGACGAATGGTGCAATCATTCAGTGCCTGCATTTGCTCTTTCATTTCTTCATTTGCTTTTCTTATCATGTTAATTATGTATATTCTGAACTCCCTTTCTTTCATTTCTTCTGCCATGCTGTCATTGGATTTTATTGATGTAACATCTAGATTTGTTTGAGGCATTTTCTCCCCTTCTTTTCTCATATTGTTCAGGTATCAGTGGACTGCTGAGATGTTGCAGATTTCCTCTATTGACTTACAATGTCCCTGAAGATTTCTAGTATGTCCCCTCTTAGCCTTCAGTAGCCTGAAGACTTGGGGGAAGTTGATAATGCAGTGCTCCAAAAGAAAGCTGCCTCTCTAGTGGTGATGGCCTTCAGATGGGGTATATTCCCTGCTAGTGGGCAGTGGTGCTTCCACTTGTTGGCCAATGGTCAACCAAAGGGGATCTAGGCTGCAGGCTGAGGCAAGGCCTATTTGTGCCTGTGTTTCTGGTTTTACTGTCCTTGTGGGAAAACCTCACCTGGTGGGAAGACCCTCCCAGTGGGGAGGTCTCGCTGGTCAGTTCCTCTCCTAGAGGTTCCCCTCAATTCACAACTACTGCCTGGGCAGGACAGCCTTCATAGGCAATGTTCCCAGAGGCCCGGACCTACGTCCTGGGCCTGGGAACCTTGCCCTTCACAGACAAGTCTCCTTAGGCTGCCCCTCCTCAGAGAAGCTGCCCACAGTCCTGAAACCTTTGCTCTGCCCCTCAGCTTGTCTCTGTGCAGCCCTTCCTCTGAGAAGCTACCTAGGTCCTGGGACCCTGCTCTGCACCTAATCACCTGGCTATGTGGCCCCTCCTCTGAGTAGCTACCTGGAGCCCCATACAGATGTTCTCAGTCCCAGTGACCCACCACATGCCTCTTCCTCCAGGCAGCCACCTGGTGTTCTGTGTGGTCGCTTTGAGTCCAAGAAACTCACTGAACACCTCCTCCTCCTCTGGGCAGCCCCCTGGTGTTCAGGAGGCATTGATGTGAGTCCAAACAACTCACTGCTCACCTCCTTCTCTGAGCAAGGGCCTGGAGCTCTGTTGTGGCCACTCTGAGACCAAGCAACCTGCTGTGCTCCTCCTTCTCCTCCTCCGGGCAGCACCCCCAGTGTTCAGGAGTGGTTGCACTGAGTGCAAACAGCTCACTGTGCAGCTCCTCCTCTGGGCAGCTGCCAGAACCCTGGCGGGTTGCTCCAAAACCAAGCGTTGTGCTGAGCAGTCTCCTCTACAATACTCCCAGGTGTCCGTGTTCACTGCTCCAGCAGGGGGAGGGGTGTCTCACCAGGCAACTCTACTTCACAAAGTTCCCTGCATTCTGGGACTACCGCCCCATCCAGGATGTCTCCCCAATGGGAGAGACTCACTCGGCGGCTTTGAGTTTGTCCCAAGTCTCTCAATATCTCTTTTGAATCCTGAGTCCTGGAGCAGCATTAAATGCAGCCACCCTCTAGTCCATCATCTTGCAAATCCTCCATAATCTACTTCTATAGATGACTTTTAATTTTGATCTTCCCCATCTCAGATAAATTTACACCATGTGTTTTTCACATACTGCTTGTGAAATGACTTTTTAGGCCACTTGAATGTTTTCATGAAGTCACAAACTATGAATCCATTGATGTAAACATTATTTTAGGTAATCAGTTCCTAAAAGGTTTTTAAAAATTTTATGCTTATTTGATATTTCAAAATATGAGTCATGTATATTATTTGTTATTATTACTTATTATTTATTATTTGTGAAAGCCCAAAACACTTAAAACAGAAATATTTGATGAAATAATAACTTTTAAGTGCTGCTATCTTGCAAAATTTCTGAACACAATTTTTTAGAATGTTTTCTACATATGTGATCTCATAAGAAACATTTAATCATATTCAAAAATTATCTTAATGGAAATAATAATTTCATAAAATAAGCAACAACCAACAGACACAGTCCCTGAAATACCAAACGTGTCTTTTTATGTCTCACACTTGGACAAAAGACTGGGTAATGTACTGGATCATTTAATTTGTTGAAATAATCTGAGACCAACAGTTAGTATTCAGTGGTAAGACCATTTGTTCTCAGCCATAAAAGGCAAGTGGCAGCCTTTGGTTCTTCTTTATATCAGTTCTTCTTCAGACTATTTAGGAACTGGTATCAGTCATTAGGATGAGCTCACAGAAAAAAACTAAATTGTGATAAATAATTGACCAGCTGTCACATATTTGTTTAATTGAACTAGGTGAGTATTAGTAAGTACAATACAGAGGATTTAATTGTGTTTTTCTAATTGGGCAAAATAATATATTTCCTACAATTTATGCTGAATAGTGACAGTGTTTCCTGAGTATTTTTTTTTGTATTGTCTGTCTTTTCTACACTAAATTGGAAAAAGGATTTAAAACAGATGGGCTTTAATTACCATAACTTAAAAAGGTGCAATATTTTAAAAATTGAACTTTTAATTAAAAAACAGTCAGTTTAATGAACATAAAGTTTTAGAAAGAAGTTACTGTTTCCTCTGTTAATACCCATAGAGAAATCATTTAGGATTATCAGAAAAGAATTGACTACTCACCTTGCAATGCATCATATTATACTTTCACTATATCCTTTGTAATTTTGAAACTTAGATATTTTTATCTTTTCCCCACGTTTTCACTTCCCCCTGATATTCTTTTCCCTAAAATTCTCCTCCCTGATCTTCTTTTTCCTAACCTTCTCCTCTCTGATTTTCTCTTCCTTGATCTTTGCCTTCCTAAATTCTCCTCCCTATACTCATTTTCTCTGACTCACCCCTGTAAGAGCCTCCTGTTCCTGCTGATAGGGAGAATCACAGAATTTAGGACAGAAGTCACCTGTTTCTCCCTTGCTAGCAAAACAATAAATCATCTTTTTTCTTTTGCTCAAAGCTGTGTCAATATTAGATTGGCATCTGAAATAAGGACTGTGCTTTTGGCAATAAATTTGACACCCTAGATGGGACCTGAGAGCAGCCCTTGCTCCAGCTTTCTTGATCAGGCTTGACCTTCAATTGACTCCCACATCCATGATGAGAATACAAAGACTACTGGTGAGTTTCTTGAGAGCAGAGTGCTGATGAAATTTGGTTATGGTGTGAGTTTGCCTCAGACTGAACCAGAGGAGCTGTTCTGTGACTAGAGGATGAGACTTAAGGGCTGTCCCAAGAGCTGTTGAAACATTTTTAGCTTTGGGGACCTCCTACCTTATTTCCCTGAACTGAAGAAGTTGCTCTATGAGCTGATTTACTTTGAGAAAAGGGAAGGTGAATTCAAGAAATTGAGACACACTTTGCCATTTGGTCTTGGCCTCGGGCATTTGGTGTGCACACCAAGACACTTGATTTCATACACCCAATTCTTCTATGTGGGAACATCTGATTGCATCTTCTTGGGACATCTGTGACTCCAGTTGTGTGGGAGTCATGAGTCAGTGAGACCTAAGAATCTCGAGATATGTACTTTCTTCTTATCTGTTCCAGGTTCTCATCTGTTTGTTGACCTTGGTCTGTGGAATTATTTCTAATTCTCTGTTTATTTGTATATACTAATACAAAGTGTATAGACACTTTTGAGATATGACTTATACTTCACTGATTCTATGGGTTAGTCTCTTGGGAAAGATCTTCCCTGGTCAATTTAAAAGTTTCCACCTGTTGGTCATGGATTTGAGATTTCTCTCTAGTTGTTTCTCTCTGTTTCTTTTTTTGTACAATATTGTAGTTGGAATTGATCTGGTGGAGCTAAAGTGAGTTGAAAATAGGGCCACCTTTAAGTCTATGACAATTTTTTTTACTGTAATAAACTGACTTTTAAAAAGCTTCCTGGATTGTTATACAATCTTGCAGTTGGACTTGATCTGTCCAAGTTAAAGTAGATGAAACAAATTTGTACATGCAGGTTTCTCTGTTTTAAAGGTTCCCATATGTTAGCCCTAGTTCTGGTGATCCTCTCTTTTCTGTACATATAGGTACAATTGCGTCTAGAGAAAGATAGTTTATTGTAACAAAATCTGGAATTTGATCCTATAGGGAAAAGCCGGTCTAAGAGAAAGAGTGTTTACTGTTAAAAAATATGTACTTTAAATGGCTTTTCTGGATTATTACATGCTATTGACATTGAAGTTGGTCTGCCAGAGTTAAAGTATATGAAAGAGATTCTTTATGTACAGGCATTTGTGCAGTTGCATGAAAGGGGTCTGAAGCATCAAGAATTAAGTTGAAGATGTCAAATTTCAGTTTGGCCCCAGGAATATGCATATCATCACATTGAAATCAAGTGCACTAAACCTAAGTTGGTGGTGTTCCAGACAATCTGCCTAGGATGTAAAAAAATGGTCAAAGAGAACATGGCCTCTGCCTGCCTTCTAGCACCATTTCTCATGGAGGGTGGAGGTTGCTGTCCACAAAGAATGTGGCACTACATTCCAGAGCTCTCAGTTTCTGAACTGGTGACAGAAATTTCTCCCCTTTTAAGATCTAACAGGGGACCCCATTTTGCCAGGAAATATTAATTACTGGAGCAAAGCAGTTCTTGCTATAACAGTTTCTCTTCCAACTACATGCCTGGAAAGAGTTACAGAATCAATAACTGTTTAAACAAACAACTGTTACTTAGTTTATAACAATAGACACCCTAAATATATGTGACATGGTATACATATGCATCTAAGAACTCTATCTCTCTAAGCCTTGTCTAAGTTTTCTGTAAAAATTTATAAAATGAAATTTTATATAAGCTTATTGGCAAGATACCAATAAGTGCTCTCTTTGATGAATTGTATCTGACATAGAAAGGCCACATTCTCATATGAAGACCTGTCTTATATCTGCTTGTTTTGATGAAGTCAATTTTTTATCTTTAACATTGTTTTCCAAATGTACAAGAGATTTAAGGCTATCTTTTGATTTTTGTTAACCCATGCAGACCTGTGATTAGTGTCATCATACACTCTGTATTCTAAATTCTACTAGTTAAACTTAGTCAAATGTAAAAAGTCTTCTCTTCAGAGATCACTTTGCCATGTTGGTATTTTCCAAAGTACAATTTGGTGTAGCAAAAGACTCACCTTTGTATGGAAATAACAAATTTGATTGATATTTATTGGTGCGTTTGATTTTTTATAGCTAAAGTAGCCTGTTGTTAATAAGTTATATGCCTGATTTTGTATGACTCTTCACACTGGAATTGGAATTTAAATGCATTTTTGGAAGGTGTTAAAGAGAGCCTAATGTTTAAAGGTAACATTGTAAAATATGAAAGGATTCTGCCACTTTTTGTGCAAAAATAAATTTAAAAGCTGTCTTAGTCTATCTTTGATTTATGTTTAAAGATGTAATGTTGTATTGTGTTAGTTTTGAAGAGAGTCTTATCTTAGTGGAGAAAAGACTCTATCTCCCACTTACTCCATGTTAGAATCTTTCCAAAATAGTCTAGATGTCAGCTTATTTAAAGTTGTGTTCAAAAGATTGACTTTCTTGGTAAAGAGTATTTTTATCTCAGACAGGGAATAAAATATATACCTAAAGGTTCAAAAGAATAAAAGTCATTTTTCTTTTTTCATAGCCATCAAAAAACTGAAGTTTTTTTTGCTCTGTTAATTTTATTTTGTATTTTCCATGTGATCTATACAGTATAAAATGCTTACTTCCAGTAGTAATACTAACCCCAATTAAATTAAAGAGGTATCTGTACAATTATATATACTGTAGTTATAACATTTTACTCTCTCTTTAAACAGGTGAAACTGTCTTGCTGGTGTTTAAACTCAAAAACATGGTGAACAATGCAAAAAAGTGAAAGGGTCACAGAAAAAGCAGCCAGTATTTTGGCTTTTCAATCTAAAGTCATCCAGGATTCAAAGAATGACAGGACACCTCTCTTGGCCTTGCACCTCTGGTGAGTCACCTGATCTGCTGATAAGGGAGATTGAGAGAACCCTAGAGAATACAAAGCTAACCAGTACACATTTTACTAAGAGATGGGTCAATGGCAATGGAAATAACCCTGATGCAGCCAAGAGAAATCACAAGTTGTCAGTCAGGCCTGAACCCATCCTGAAAGTTGGCATGTCTTGACTAGGAAAACTAAAGAAGCCAGGATGATTGGCACCTTGTCCCCAAGAGTAATCTCTGAGGAATCTCAGCTGACATTTAAGAGTAGATAGGACAAAGGTCAGTTTTGACCAACTTTTTCCAAAATACTTGGCAGGAGAGTAAAGCCTGAGCACAGTTCTACATGGATATTTAAAAGGATAAGCAAAGGTTTTTAATATAACTTAAGAGGTACACTTGTGTGAGCCCTACCAAAAGTAAGAAAATAGGTTATGAAAATGTTCTTATGCAAGAGTGCCTAATAATAATGACAAGAGTTGCAAATTTCTCCTGAGTTAATTTCAGTCTGATTTAACAAACCTAAAAGTCTTCCTAACCTGCTACATTGATCAGCTTAATCTAGTTTTCAGTGATAAGTTTATGAGTTTCCATCCACATGGTTTTCAGCGACTGAGTGAAATACTAATTTTTTGTGCTTATTATTTATAAAGAAATGATTTACTGCCCTCTTTATTGTGAACTTAGCACAAATCCTGCCTTATGTATGCCTTGTTCAGTCATATGCCGTCTGCCACTGTGAACCTCTGGACTGCTCTGATGCTGATTGCTCTTAACTGTTCATGTCCCACTTGAAAGAGAACAAGGACTTTGGGATACTTCCCCTAATTTTCCCTGCTTTCAGGAGAAACTACATTGGAGATTTTGCTGCCCACTTTCCATATAAATAGAAGCCAGAAATTCACAGTGGGTCAATGTAACAGAGGATCACTTGATGCTTTGAGTATATTCCTTGTCACTTTAAAAATCATATATATTTTTCTTTTTCCTAACCATTTCCCTGACCTTCTCCTTAATCTTCTTTTCTCTAAACTTTCCCCTAATTTTAATCCTAAACTTCTCCTCCCTCATCTTCTTTTCCTTGATTTTCTCCTTCCTCAATTTATTTTCTCTCATCACTTCTATAAATACTCCCAGTTCCTGATTATGGGCAAAATCACGGTCATTGGAACAGGTGTCCTTGCAATTTTCCTTTTCTAGCAAGACAATATCCAATCATTTTTCCTTTTCTGAAAATTATCCTCATTGTTTGATTGGCATCAGGGACAATAACTGAACTTCTGGCAACAACCTCACTCCCACTGAAGCCATCACTAGTCTCATATTTTATTCAATAAGCAAATTAACAGCAACAAATTATGTGTACATAAGAGAGATTTTGAATAAGCTTCTGATTATTAGTTTTCACTACAATTTTAAATGGATATTTGAGGCAAATTTGCAATTTCTATCACAAAATGTAACCATAACACCTCTGTATATAAAAAGGAGAGAGAGAGAGTACTATTTTACAGTATTTCATGGTATTTCCTTCCATGATACATGCCCTAACTTACCCATCTTCTTAAAATTTGGAAGCAATAAACTACATGTAGGAAATAGTAATTTATTTGAGGAGGTTATTGTTTTTATTTTAGTCAGTTTATGCTCAGATACATAAGTTAGAAAAAAGGAATGAAAAGGGAGCATCTCAGATAAATAGGGAAGTCAGTAGAGGAGAGGTAGGGCATCAAGAAGGAGGAAGGGTGGAAAAGGGAAAGAACTGCACAATACAATTGAAAAAAAATACTGTATAAATTGTGAAGAAACCATTTTAAATTCCATAATTATGTATAGTTAAAATGCACCAATGAAAAAATATAATTAGATTAAAGTAAGAGCAGAAGAGTAGAGGAAGGGGAACAGGGCAAGGGAGGTAAACAGTACAAGGGAAGTACTAGGGAATGAATTAAAGTGAATAATAATACATGCATGGAGGTATATGTCACAATGAGAACCACTGCTAATGTAAAATTATAATGTAATCACATTACATAAAACTAAAATATTAAAATATTATTTATTTTGTGTAGTGCAATTCCAGATAATAATAGCAATACTGTTGCAGCCAGAAGACAGATTCATGATTGTTAATGTTTATAGGATACTACTATTTCAGATTTAGAGTTAAAATTTGAAGAAGTACACTATGACACCTGTACTGCTCATTTTAGTATAAAGCTTTATTGTAATACTTGTTTTTAGCACTTTTGAGGCAGACATTCGACCTTTACATCCATAACTGTTCACGATTTTTCTCTCCCAAACCCATAATAAAAATAATCATTTCAGAAATTCTAGTATATTGGGGTAGTCAAGAACAGAAGTCCTAAGATGAAAATGTGACTTCCATACATTTGGTACATAGGAATCACAATTTCCAAGTATTTTTGCAAGTGTGTAGGATTTTAGAACATAAGTAAGCTCAGAAATCTACTCTCTCCCTTCTCAGATTCTAGCACTTCTGCTTTAAGCTGTTTCATTTTGGCAAGTTAATCTCTCTATGGCTCCATTTGTTTATACAAATAATACTTGAGAATTAAACTAAATAACATTGTAGACCTTTACACAATGGCACCTGGTTGGTTTTCAGTAAATATCAGCTATCAGTTTTAGTTGAAAACATGATATCTAATTCAGAGACCTGAATAAAATGTAAATATAAAAAAAATAGTTTCCAAAAGGAATTTTAGTTTTTCTTCTGTTACCCAGATTTCATCAAGAAGTAAGATTTTTATCCATCTCATTGTCATCTAAATATATGTCTCAGTTCCATCATGAGAATTAAAGCTGTCCATAAAATCAATTACCTGTATTAATGGCATGATGGAAATTCAGTAGAAATTTTCAAAAAGCAGATTTAATGATGATTTTTCAAAAGGCAGCTACCATCGACTTTCACAGAGATGAAAGATGATTTTGTTAACTGTATTCTTCCTGCTTTTGTATTTGCTTCCTTATTTTAAACTCTGTTTTAGGCCATTGGTTTTCAGAATTTTGCCAGAAAATAGGAGGGAAAAGTTAATAAAATCATAAAAAGTAAAATTTAAAATGATCTACACTTGTAAATATTAGAAAATCTTACAACCATGAAGCTGAACATGATATGATAAATTTTATTTATCATGGTAAATGATATAAATTTATTTAAGCTGAAAATATTTTAGAACATATACTTTAATATATATTTGTAAACAATTTAATATAACTTGGTAATTCCAACCACTTAAGACTTTAGAAAGAAAGCAAGTTGGAAATAACATATGAATTTTTATAACCACAATAAATTTAACTTAGGTGTTTGATCCAAATGTGTAACATACAGAAGATGAAAATAGTTATGCTACAAAATTAAAAACAAAACTTTTATAAACAGAAGCCTGAGATTGAAATAGTTCCTCAAATATTTCCAAGGCCTTCTTGAGTCTCGGTATCCAACCATGTTACAAAATACTCTTCTAGTCACTGCAGATCAACACCAGAGACATTCTCTGGTCATGGTTATTTGCAAATGTCCTAATATAACAAATCCAGGATTTCTTATAAAATTTAATAAATAAAATATGAATAAATTTGTTTGGTATTTATTTTTCTAGAAATAATAACTTAAATATAAACAGAGATAAAGCTAATGGATATGTGAACAGCAAGTCTTGTGGATGAAATGGGAGAAGGCAACATCAATTCTGTAACATTTTTTTGTCTTGGGCTAGCCCACAGTTAACTACATGGCCACTTCAAGGTACGAAGTGCTACTATTCCTGTATTTGCTTGACTTTACAACTGTAATAATGTCTATGAAAAAAAGGAAAGATTCAATAAAAATTGTTTTGCTATAATTTTTGAAACATTTTATTCTGATTTTGTTTCAACACCTTTGAAACACACACCTAACAAAAATACTCATACACTTCTTTTTTCTCCAATAGAACTTAGGATTAAAATCCATGAAATTCATGTGCCAATATTAGAAACATTTTAGTCACTTATTTTGTTTTCAGCAGTGATTTTAAAAGGTTTAAAGTACCAAACCAATTTGTCTGAAGGATGATTTTAGAAATATGGGTATCAAATACAGTGGTAGAATCTCTAGGAATCTGCCTCCTCTGAATCCCTTTTCTAATGTATTGTTGTTTGTTTTACACATTGAGGTTTAAGACCTCACAGTTTTTTTTTAACTTAATAAGGCAGACCTTCGCTGAGGCAAATTTCACAATATTTTGATTAAGTTTGAATTAAGTTTATACTATCTGTATTTTTAGCTAAATGGTTTTTCATTTACAAATAAAATGAATATCACAAAATATTCAGTTTTCTAAATTGTCTCCAGTTTTGATTTGGTATCTATAAAATGTGTCAGTGGACATCAAATTTAGATTTTGGTTCATAATTAGTTTTTCAAGTCATATTATAATATGAAACTGTGGAGAATGTATAAATAAAGAATATTCATATACTTAATCTGAATGTGTTTATTTGGGACTTTTCAGCTCACGGTGAGTATATCATTTCTCACACCTATAATTTTTGGCAGCTGTGCCCCAAATCAAGTTCTTATTTTACTGTTAAAGAGTAAGTCTTCATCACACACTCTTCAGATTTTTATTTTCTTTGCTTCCCACCACCACCAAAAAACCTGGGCAAAGTACTGAAATCAGATAACTATAATCCAAACAGTATTCTTCTAATAAAGGAGAGGGTAGTCACACATTTATATAGCCCAATCAAACAACAAGTGTATCCTCAATGCTTTTATAATATTCCAGAAAAAAATTTCATTTCTTGCAGCAGTTCAGCCTTTCAATGCTATTGGAAAGTGATGTGATTAATTATTACTTTCATTTACCCATGCTGCAGGGACAGTGTTCATGTGTCCTAGTGGGCTCCATCAATATCATTGGGCTGTCATGAAAAAGCCACAGATGGGGTGAAACTGAAATTTATTTGTGCCAATTCCAGAGTATTTATATCAAGATGTCTCCAGGAATGGTTTCCTTTGAGGACCACACTTTGATATTTATATTGCCGTCTTTTGACTCTGTTTGCATGACATTTTTTTTTATTCCTTTGAATTCTTATTGCTGCTTTTTACAAGGAGAAAAATTTAATTGGTTTAGGCTTTATTCCAATTAACTGGATTAGCATTAACTATGACATTAAGAACCATATATTGAACTGGGGATATAAGTCAGCTGGTAGAGTATTTGCCTCACATGCACAAGGTCCTGGGTTCAATCTCCAGCACCACATAAAATAAAAATTAAAATTAAAAAGGAACAATATATTTAAATGAAGTCACAATCTGAGGCACCAGGCATTTGGAACATCAATATGTGAGATTTGGAGTGAGGATATAATTGAGCTGATAATATATACTAGTGGACTACTGAAAACAGACTCCCAGGAAAGGGAATATTGAATAAAGCAATGTGAACATGCAACATTTTAATAGATACAGGCAGATAGCATCACAGATGGGCTGCTGAAATTTAATTGTCACAAGAAATCTCTGCCTGTAGCAGCTTCTCTCAGCCAGGATTCTCTTGGTTTTGACATTTAAAAAGTTATTTTTCTTGGTTAATCTCTTATTCATGAGGTAAATAAGATCACTTTGTTCCATTTTTAAAAATTTCCTGACTGAAAAACTGAGTTATTTCTCAGTTGATTTATGAGTCATATAGATTATTTTTTTTGCTCAGTCCTACTCAGAATTTGGGCCCAAAATTGTGCTTTCTTGCATCAGGTAGTCTTGAAACATTTGCTCTAATGTAGAACCTGGGTTGACCTGTTACTGAAGACTTTTCTTAACATGAAAGAAGGGCAAACAATAGTGTCTCAATTCAAATGGACCTCCTGGGATGTTTGTGCTATGCTCTCTTTTTGAAATGGAGAAGAAATATTATTTTTCTAGATAAGTATCTCCTATATCAGGAGTAAGCCAGACTTTGAGAATCTTAGAAGAAATTTCATACAGTTCTGTCCTGGGCAGTTGTTAGTCTGATAAATGATGCTGAGATACCATTTGATACCTAGAAGCCTATGTTTTCTTAACTCTACAATTGGATGTTTTTAGAGGACTCATTTGGATCAAGGTTTTATGGAAGAATTGATATAAGTTGCTCCCACATCTGTCAAAACACCTTGAAGTTACTGTGTAGATAGTGCTTAACCATTTTCTGACATATCACCACTTCCTTTCTTCAAAATCTTATAATCTTTTCATCAGGGTCCTCATATCATCCACATGTGCAGACACAATATGCCAACTCTTTTTTGTCTCAAATCCAGATTCAATTTCTTTGATATTTTATGGTACTTCCAATAATTGTATGTTCCTCCTTGGCCTCCATTTGCTCTATGCCCTCAATTAAAAAAAAAAAAATTCTGCTGCATGATTCTACAATGCATGTCCCACTTTGTATTGAAAACATAGAACTTGGTGGTCCTTTACATTCCTCTAGACCAGCCTGTTTTATATTTAATAAACCTTGATTTAACTTCCCACATATTTAACATCAACCTATATTTTGATATGTAAAGATATTTTGAGATAAATTTTAGCTGGTATTTGCCCTTGAGATAAACTGAATCAGGATTCCCTGGACTCTGGAATGGGAATCCCAATATGATACAGTTATATGAGAATGTTCTTTTTGTGTTGTGCTATGTAATACACAGGAGTGGATTTTATATACATATATCACATATCCTGCTTTTTTGAATTATTGTCACTTTCAAAGTCCAATGAGAATAAAAAATATTGCAAGAGTTTGTGATTGGTGTATCTATTTTGGTTTTGGAATCAGATACAGCTTATCCTGAGTCCCAGTGCACCTACTTATTAATTGTGGGAATACATTTACAGGAGAAACATACATTACATCTTGGCCAATAGGTCTAACCTCAAATTGCCAATTAAATTTGCATTTTATGTATTTAAAAAGCAGAAAAAGGACTGAGAAAAATTGTAGGCTAAGTGTCCCTAACCCCTAGGCATCTTCATTTTTCTGCTGTATGATGTCTGCAATGTGAAAAACCTGTGGTCAGAATGAAGTGAGAAAGAATGATCTACTTTTGGACACTTCCTGGTTGAAAATTCCTGCTCCCACTCAGGATATTTTTTCTTATAATTTTGGGCCTGAAGAGCAATATTATTAGGAATGTAAGGAATCTGGCCTCCCAACCACCCGTCAATCTGCGTTACGACCACCTCTCCCATTACAGGAACCCAGCCTCCCAACCCACCTGTCAATCTGCGCTACGCCCACCTCTCCCGTTACAGGAATTTCCAGTTTATGATGCAGTAATCTTCCTGCCTCCCACATTACATTCTAATATGTTATTGGTCCATCAGTCAGTCTGTAATAATTCTCCTCCGCAATTGGTTCCTCCCAGCCTGCGAAATTCCAATAACTGAGGAGAAACCCTGTGCCATCTTCTTTTCCTTCTTCCCTTTCCCCGGAGCGGATGTGAATTGTCCACATAAAATAAAAGTTCCTCGTGTGGGACCTGTGTCTGCGGAGCATTTTTCTGGGAGTTATCGACAAATCAAAACTGCCCCTAACATCTGGCCTAACATCTGGTGCCAAAAGACCCGGGATGGGTTTTTTCCGCTGACCAAACAAGCGGAATCCCATCCGATGGCTCCTGTGCCCGCAGATTCAGGCTCACCTTCCATTTACCTGGATGCCCAGTTTTTTGCATACAACACCGGACTCCAAAATTGGTGAGTTCCCCTTAGGCAGGCCCCTGACCACTTAACACATCTCGGCCACCCGCGCTTCCCCCTCACGGCCTTCTGCTGCTCTCCTCACGGTTCCCTTTTGCTGCCCTGCGGCTTCACCCTCGTGGCTCCCGCCGCTCAACTACGAGGTGTGGGGGTACCTCCTTGGTCCTCATAGTTGGTCTTAGTTGTTGGGTGGATGCCTGAATTTTATGGTGCTGAGGTTCTTTCTCAGGGTTTGAAGTTTGCTCTCTTCCACATTTCCCACTGCAGCCCCCTCCTTATTTGAGAAGCAGACATCCCCACAGTTCCTTCCGCCAGCTTGCGGCTCTCACCGCTCGCCTGTGCTTCTCTCTTGCAGCCTTCTGCATCTCGCTTAAAATCCTGGCCAGGTCTTCAAACTCTCTTGGCTGTTTGCCTGATTAAACATTGGTTTCAGGTGACGACCAAACCATTGTTCTAACCTCTCGTTGCCTGGCACTGTGGTTGTTGGGATGCCAAATCCACTAGCCAGGTGGGTCTCAGATTACCATGGGATCCGGGACATCCAGCCCAGCAAACTCACCCCTGAGATGCTTATTAAATCATCTCAAACCCCTTCACCTATTCCCTGAATCAGAGCTAAATTGTCCTTTAGATAGTAAGTCAGAATGGTCTATTTATGACACCCTAAATTCTAGCTTTATACTAGATAAAATTATATGCCTAATTATACTAGTTATAATTAACTACATATATGGGCAACCTGGTGAATGGAAAGGAACTTTTCCCCTTCTTGTTTTTCCTTTCTTTATTGCTAAACCTCTCTTGGCTTCTCCCCCACCTTTTAACCCTTCTTTCCCTTCCGAGTTCACCTCATTCTGTTTCTCCTTCTGCTCCTCCATTCAGCCCACCAAGTCCCCCAACCATGCGGTCTCATACACACATTCTAGCTCCTTTACTGGAGGTGGCTGACATGGAGGGAGTAAAACCTGAACACATTCTCTTAGCTGATTCCTTATTTTCAAATATTTTCTTTCTTAGCTCTCCCTGAAGACTCAAGAAATTAAAAGGACCTAAGCATCAAGTCTCTGCTAGAACATATTAGCCCCTTTCAGATTCAGATCTCAGTCAAGGGTTACATTGAAATGTAAATGAAGAAAGGCTCAATGTGAGACCAGTTTCAAACGCAAGAAAAAAAAAGTGTCCATTTTAAATTTCTCCTGCGCTACAACTCAGAATACTTTTCTCCCTTTCAACTTTTCTCTCCTTCTCATTTTCTCATGCTTTAATTAATAACCATTATCATTTATCTTCTAGGACTTTATTTTTCTTAAATGCTGTATTTTTGAGCTCAAAATTTTGATCCTACAGACCTAGGTTAATGATTTTTGATCAGTTCTTTTTATCCAATTCGAGTTATTTTTGAACATCCATTACATTGCAGTGGAGATAAATATTACAAGGCCTTTGCTTTTGTGTT
Organism: Sciurus carolinensis; assembly: GCF_902686445.1. Classification (NCBI taxonomy): domain Eukaryota; kingdom Metazoa; phylum Chordata; class Mammalia; order Rodentia; family Sciuridae; genus Sciurus; species Sciurus carolinensis. The sequence goes on along the minus strand of NW_025920313.1, from coordinate 3,757 downwards.
AAATATAAGCATGCATAAAAATTAAAATTTTTAAAATGGATCCAAATATTTTTAATTCACGTGATTTAATGAGGTTCAATTTAAATTGGGTAAACTAATAAAAGTAAAATGTCCTTAAAATTAACTCACAAGTCTCTAAGTGGTCAAACTAATAAAATGTAAATGTTCATAAAATGTCTAACATCAGTTTTTCTAGGAATTTTCTTCAACAGGAAAGAGATGGCAAATACCAAATACTGTTGGTACACTTGTCTGATATCTTGGTTTCTCTACAATAAGATAAGGGAATTGGAGTCAACATGTATGGGATTACTCAAATGTGTTTGTTAGAGACATCTGATTAATTTATAAGGTTATTCCATGGAGTAACATACTTAAAAACATTATTCTTTGTATATTAAATGTGTTCATATTTTCCAGGTATACAAGCCTTTAAAGCAGAAAATTTATCAAGCTGCTGTTCTCCAAATTAAACTTGTCTGTAATGGTAAACCTATCATTTAATATTCTATTATAGGACCTGTCATCAATAGGGTATATAAAATGACATTTAAGAAAGAGTGTAATATGCAGTAGCAAAAATGGAACTCAGCCAAAATTCAAGATAGCTATTGCACAAACTGAATGTTTTACTGTTGGTAATTCCATTTTGTATTTTCCTTTTAAACTCTAATTGTTGCCTGATCAATATTTTGCAGAAGAACTGCTTCAAGAGTGAACACCGTAAATTAACTTGGAATAGTAAGCCATCACCTATAGAACAGATAATGTAAACCCCGTTTAGATAAAAGGGGGTAAATAACTGTAAAGTCATAGACATTAAAGCTAAAGCCCAGTACTCTTACTTTATGACTGGTGAGACTGACTTGCTTGATGGTTAAGATCAAACTTAGAGATAGAGATTAAATACAGAGGTCAAGAAAAGTCCATATTTGGGTCTAGCCCTCAAAGTCAGCCTGAACCCAGGGAATCAGAGGACTTCTCCAAGGAGCTTTGCAACTCTGGGTCACACAACCTTCTGAGCAAGGGGATTGATGAGACTGCTAGATACAAAGCTACTCAGTGCATCTGCTGCAGAGGAGGGTCATGGAAAAAGGGAGACATCCCTAATGCTTTCAAGGAAAGTCACATCATTGAGAAAACCTTGCCTAACCAATTGCACTAATGGAGCTAAGAAGCTGCTCTTAAGTTCTCTATGAGTGACCCCTGTGGAAACGTAGCTGACTCTTTAACAGACAGGAACAGGTCACTTTGACCGGTTTGATCTTAAACACCTAGCAAATCAGTTAAAACCAAAGTATAGCCATTCTTGGGAATTTAAAAATAATAGTAACTATCAAGAGAAACTGCTAGAGTCAAAAGTTTTTAGTCAGTTTAAGGCCTACAGACACAGGTAGGCTTAATCTATGTTTGCTAAACAGAAGTATAGAGATTTCTACTAAATGTTATGTTCACATTCCTGATAACCTAGACAATGTTAAAGCTCCCAAATGAAGGCCTGTCCTCTCCAGCCTTTGCTAGGCCTTGTTATGGGTACAACTTCTCAGTTCTTCCACCCCCTGGTGAGGAATTATTAACTTCTGTCACCTTTATGATATGCATTAGCATGTTCCAGATCCTGTAACATTTATATTGTGTCAATTTCATTTCAGTACTCATGTCTTTTTGTTCTTCTCTCATAGAAGCACACATCCCCAGATGCCTTTACATCCTGCTCTCCACAATCAGACTTCTAAAATGAACCCCTCAATTGACCCGATTTCTAAAAAGGAACCTCCAAATTGCTTGCCCCATGCTGTCCACTTCCAGGTTGAAGAAGTCAGATCGGTCATCACCCCTTTTCCCTACAGCAGTGAAGGAGTTCCTAGTATTAGAGGGGTAAATGAAGTCAGAATTGGGAACAGGCAGTTAGTGTAGAAATAGATCAGTCAAATCAAGAAAATGAAGTCCATGAAAATCATCTGCCTTTGGAAGCCTAGAAGGAGAATTAACTTTTTACATCTCACCTGCAAAACCAACCCCAGTCACTTAGGCAAGAAAGAGAGAGAAGGCTTCAAAACGAACTGGAGAGCAAATTTTTTTACTTTTTATAAAAAAAGAAATGGGGGAATGTAAGGAATCTGGCCTCCCAACCACCCGTCAATCTGCGTTACGCCCACCTCTCCCATTACAGGAACCCAGCCTCCCAACCCACCTGTCAATCTGCACTGTGCCCACCTCTCCCGTTACAGGAATTTCCAGCTTATGTTGCCGTAATCTTCCTGCCTCCCACATTACGTTCTAATATGTCATTGGTCCATCAATCAGTCTGTAATAATTCTCCTCCGCAATTGGTTCCTCCCAGTCCGCAAAATTCCGATAACTGAGGAGAAACCCTGCGCCATCTTCTTTTCCTTCTTCCCTTTCCCCCGAGCGGATGTGAATTGTCTGCATATAATAAAAGTTCCTCGTGTGGGACCTGTGTCTGCGGAGCGTTTCTCTGGTAGTTATCGACGAACCAAAACTGCCCTTAACATCTGGCCTAACAAGGAAACTCTATCCCTCAGTGCTAGCATTTAAAGTGATAGACCAGGCCCTTTAAGTCCCTGACATCAGGGGACCCATATCCCTCAAAACTTGCATGTGGCTATAATAAAATGAAGTTTGCTGGATAGAGTCAAACTTGAGGGTGTAGTTCTAAAAGCACATGTTCTTCATTGGTAGTATTTTATAAATCAAATGAAGGTAATATTCTCAAAAGGCTGCATTATGCTATTTATATCAATTCCAACACTTTCTTTTTATGCTATCAATATGAGTATTAGAAATATTTAAATTACCCTTGCACCTTAGGTGTTGTTTTCATTGGATATTGTTGCCATAAGGGGTTGTTTCATTTAGTCTGTCTCCTAACAAGAACAGAGAGCAGAATATTTAAATAACATTTTAGATTAATTACCATTATATTATTTTCATTCCTGAATATTATACTGGTGTATATGATCCATAAACTGAAATGGAAACATGCACCAGGTTAAATTCAAATGTTCTGATGGTTGGACTAGATCCCACTTCTGGAAGAAAATATTGTCTTAAAATAGTAGCAGCCTGAGGCTCTGGGGTGCAATTCCAAGACCCCAAAAGAAAAAAAGCTGCAACAAAGGACCTATTGTTCTGTTCTTATTCATGTGCATTCACTATTATTCACTGTCAATCACAGGGAAGGCTCCCTAGTCTCATACCACAGAGGCATGGTCAGAAGGCCTGTCCAATCAGGAGCAGTTATAACTGTCCAATCCCGTGTGCTAACAGGGAACTGGGGGTGGGCTTCTGCTGCCTTCTCCATTTCTCCTGAGACCTCCGTATCAGCCATTCAGCTCTAGGCTTCACTTTCCTGCTTAGGATCCCCAGGTTGCTCTGCTGTGCAGGGGCTGGAGGTCCCTATGGAGAACGACTGCCTCCTGAACACCTGGAAATGGTGAGTGGGCAGTGGCATGACGACCATGGGGAGGGAGGCTGTTGGAATGGCAGTACTGGCTGTGGTAGAAACCAGACATGGCAAACCAGGACTCTCCCTCCACAGTCTCTGGAGTCTTCAGGCCTGAGCCCTCCTTTGGGGGCAGTGCACCCTCTGTCTTACTGGCCATCCAGGTGGAGAACATGTCAGTGGCAGAGACCCCTCACTGCCTTCCTTATTCTTGCAGGACATTCTCAAATACTATCACACAGGTGTGTGTCTGTGGCCCAGCATTTTCTCAGATGTTGGTGATAGACAGGG